>NC_056737.1:99571032-99726032 GCF_019279795.1 Protopterus annectens
AAAATAAGACAGTCTTTAAATATTGCTCTTACAAATTTTGAAAGTTGATAGAATAACAGGTTTTGCAATAGCATACATTTTCTAAAGGGTATGAAGTGTGAAACTCAAATGACTGTCATTATTTTCTAACTTCATCTCTCAATGATTTGCCAGGAAACAACGATTTTATGATAAAACAGGCCAAAAATATGAGACAAAAATCTGTACAGGTGAGAGGTATGTAGCAGCAGACAGTATTTGCAGAACAAAAGCTAAATACACTGCCATGTTCTGCCCTACACTGTCTGCTGTCCTGTTGCTACAGCCTGTAGTAATGTATCCAATCTGTATCAAGTCTCTGTCACTCTCTACAGCCTTTGACTTCAACATTCTTCTGTTATAGATGGGATGTGTAGTATATGCAGGTGGACTATAAGAGTAAAGGAGAATGAATAAATGTTACTGGATTCCACACCTCATGTTCGAAACCGACATTGTCCTGTCAGGTAGGTACTCTTATTTTGACAACAATGGCTGGTCAGTGACAAATAGCTGGAAAGTGTACAATTTACTGAGGTGTAAGGACATGTGATACAATGACGCAAGTAAATGTGAATTTATTATTCTAGTTGTACTAGCAATATTTGCTCATGTAGCTGCAAAGAAATGCTACATTATATATTTCATATCCTATAAGATATTACTAAAAATCTGTCTAAAGGACTATCTGCCACAGAATAGGTAGCATAACCACATCCATTAAAAAAGCTGAAAAACAATACTACACACCATACTTAAGTTTATCTACTTTAAGAGAAACCTTGATGATTGGATGGGAGAAAGGAAATTCACCCCAGGGATCACGTCAGTCGCCCTGCTAGACAGGGGTCCAGGAAAGTAAATAATGTGGGAAGAAATAGCCAGGGAATTGTAATGGCTAGGCTTGTATAGGCCCAAGGGCTGATAGCCTAGTACCAACCTATGAACCTATGAACGTCATTCAACATGAGGAAATGGACAAACACCTTGCAAGTAAAAAACTCATTCCTGTATCACATTCCCATTGCCCTACTTAAACAAAAACTATACACCTAAACAAGGCCATGGAATATACTCATTTAAGTACAAATTCCAACAAAACAAAATAAAATACTAAACTTAACCAAAATAAAAAAAATGCAGATTACATGGTTTCTTTTTATTGAGTTTGTCAGTGTAAGTGGTTTTCAGTGTTATTAATTCAGTGATAATAATTTCACTGAGACTGCCTTCACTAAAATGACACAATCCCTATGAATTTTAGGAGCTTAGGTCTATGGCCTTTTCACAGTATCTGAATCATGAAATCTCTGCTGTCTGTAAGGGACAGTAGTGGTGTTTTTCAGTATTTCTTTCCACACTGTAATTCTCACACTTATTTACCTGCTATACATACTGATGAGTCTCCAAAAAATCTAAGTACAGTCCGGAAGGTTTTGAAGTGGCACTTGAATTGGCTATTAGGGCCACTCCCATAATAATGGGGGCATTTGCATGCATGGAGAGGAGTTGTTGCATATGTAATAAGTTATTCAGTTTTACCCCAGTCTATCTGGTCAGAAACCTTTCTAATATGAATTTGTAACACTCTGCCTTATCTCTTTTCTGTATGATGAGTGGGACAACATATTAAAAGTGGCACTTTAACCTAGACATTTGCCATAGAGGGATAAAGCTTTGACCATAGCCCCGAATACCTGAGTGTAATTAGTGGCTTGGGCATTTGAGCAGCTCATTATAGGATGGGACTGATCATCTTATATCAGCTCGCTCATCACATGAAGCAGGGACAGTAAAGGGGCCATGATGGCTGATCTCTAGTGCAGACTAGCAACATATACAGGGGGCAGGACACTGGCACAGAAGTGTGGACAATATGATGCAGTATCCATTGCATGACAATCCCTTGGACAGTTCTCTGTGCATGCAGTGGGGAGGGGTTAGGCCACTGGAAAAAACATTCCCTTGAGAGAAGTAGGAGACTGCTTCAGGATGCCTCAATCTCTTTGCTTGTACTAAACATGGTTGGAGGAAGTCCAGGGGAGGGCAGGCAGATTTGGCAGACCTCTATATGAGAAGAGGTACTGGGAGCAGCTGATGGATGGCTGTGGGGGAGACTAAAACAGGGCAAAAAATACTTAAAGCTTACACTTAGCTTCAGTACGTCTATGGCTGGTTAGGTTCATAGGTTCATAGGTTTATACTAGGCTATCTGCCCTAAGGCATTTATAAGCCTAGCCCAAATTATTGTGGCTTACGCCACCCCTTATATGAAAAAATACTGTGCCCATTAGTTTGTTGTGCCTCTGTCCAGCAGTGACACAGAGATGATTCCTGGGGTAAACCTACGATCTCCCATCCACAGGTCTAGATTTCTCTTGAACAGAGTCAGCGAGGTGCTCTGCCTCACATGGACCGGGATTTTATTCCACAGCATAGGGAGTCTCTGAGTGATAAATCTATCCCTCCAGCACGTCCTATTTATATCCGTGCTAAGGTTTAAGTCGCTTGCTCTAGTGGTTTTGGTGGATTTGGATTTTTGAGGTGGAGCATGTCCATTAATTCCGGGTTGGACATGGCCTTGTATGTCAGGCACATGTCACCTCTGAGCAGGCGGTATGCGACTGAATAGAGCTGGAGTTTCTTCAATCTGGCAGCATATGACAGATTTTGGAGTCCTTTATCCTTTTGGTGAGGAACTTTTGGGGTCTCTCCAATTGCTGCAGATGTCGGGTGAGATACATCCCGAATGGGGCATTGTACTCGATCATTGGTCTGATAAGTGAAGAGTACAGGGGAACAATGACCTCACTAGATCTGGATGTGAATCCCTTCATGATCAGGTGGGCAATGTAGAAGGTCTTTCTAACCACTTTAGCAATGTGAGTGTCAAAAGAAAGGCCACTGTCAACCTGGGTCCCCAGGTCCCTGATAACCTCTTCTGTGCTTAGTGGATTGCCACCTATATGGTAGCTTGGGGTTACCTTGTTTTTCCCGAAGGGTATGACTATACATTTTTGGCGTTTAACTTCAGGCCATGGCTCTGGCACCAGCTATCTGTTTCCGTGAGTCCCTTCTGAAGGATATCCGTGTCTGATGCACTTTCCACTATGGCGCCCAGTTTGCAGTCGTCTGCAAACTTTGTCAGCCAAAGTCCTCCCATGTTGGCCTGTACTTCTGAGAAGTAGATGCCAAACAATAGGGGCCAAGGACCGAGCCCTGTGGGACACCACTTGTGACCGGCTTGGAGTCTGACACAGCGCCAGCAACTCTAACCCTGTGGGTTCTGTCCTTAAGCCAGTTTGCAACCCATCTTGTGACATATGGGTTTACATTTAAGCTGGTAAGTTTTCTACAATACCGAGTGGGGTATTGTGTGAAAGCCTTTGCAAGGTCAGGGTAGGCTGTATGGACTGCCTTTCCCTCATCAATGGCCTTGGTGACTGTTTGAAGAAGTCAACCAAGTTCAAAGGCATGATCTTCCCTTGACAAAGCCAAACTGGGTCGGGTCCAATGTCTGCAAGTCCCTATATCTTTGTTTATGAGCTCCATTATGATCCTCTCCATAGCTTTGCAGACTAGACTTGTTAAGCTTATGGGGCGGTAATTACCAGGGTCCGTAGAGGCACCGCCTTTGTGGAGTGGGACCACAGTTGCCGTCACGCCACTCCTTGGGCACGTATCCTGTGGTAAGGCTGAGATTAAACAGCTGCCTTATGTGCGGGTTTAATTCCTCATTTAGCTCATGTAGCACACAGCCGGGGACACCATCCGGTCCCATTGATGCTGTGTTTTTAGCTTTAGAGAGAGCAGCTTTCACCTGCGCATTTGAGATGTCCGGGAGGCTACACTCGGCTGGGATAGTTATCTCTCCTTTAGGGGAGAGGGGTGAAGTTTGCACTGAACCTGTCTGCCAGTATGTTGGCAATGTCTGTGGGTTCAGTGATTTTTGTATCATTTTGGACTAATTCTGAGCATATCTGGGAGTTTCCACCCAGGTTCCTAACATAGCTGAAAAAGGCCTTATGATTGTCCTTTGAATCCATGGCAATTTTTCTCTCAAAATTGGCCTTAGTTGATTTTATGAGTGCTCGTATTTTTTTACTAATAATGATCAGGGGTGACTTCCCTTTATGGATTTTGTTCTATCATGTAATAGCTTTCTCCTCTTATTGTAAAGTTTGTTAATGGCTGGGGTACACCAGACTGGACGTTTGCCCTTTGTGGAAAGAGTCTTGGTTTTATTTGGGATTGCCTGATCCATGCAGTCCTGGAGGTGTTCATAGAAGGCATTTGTAAGGGCTTCCAGCTTGGGTTGTGGTTTCCTCTGGCTCAGGGGCCTTGAAGGATACCACACCAGTCTTGAGTAGTGTGAAGTTTGCTTTAGAGAAGTTCTTCACTATGGTCTTTTTTGCTTGGGGTGGGGGCGGGATGTGGATTTCCAGTGAGATTAGTTTATGATCAGATCTCACCAATGAGGGATATACTTCCAGTGTGGAGCATTTTGTCCCCATGTTTGTGACAATGAGATCTAGTATATTTTCTCCTCTCGTGGGAACAGTGACTAGCTGTTCCATGGCATTTGAATTTATGAACTCCAGGAACCGTTGGGCTAGAAAGTTAGGGCTTGAGTAATGTTCCCAGTCTATATTCGGGTAGTTGAAGTCACCCAATATGATGGTGTTTGGAGATACATTTATACCCTCCAGTGTCTTCAGGAAGGCTGTGTGGGGTTCCTGAGTTTGAGAGGAAAATGTTAAAGATCAATGTATGACAATAGCCATTCTCTGGGCTTCCTTGGTTATACACTGAGCACTGGCAGTCCTTTTTCTGGCCTTATCAATACAAATGGTGCCTAAAGGGGGATGAGTCAGTATTAATACTAAAAAATGAAACAGTTGTGGTACATTTCCTTTAGTGGTGGACTTGAATGAGGAGATGCACAAAAAAAGAATGCTGACAGATTATGTTAAAATTCTGGTTCATAAAACTGAAAATGTGGCAGTAAAGACGGACAGTATTTCTGCAAATAGTTTATCTACTTGAGGCATGGTTGTATGCTAAATGTCTATGACTAAAACGGATAACAAGACACCCCACAGCCATACTCAAGGGGCTTTCATGTAATGAAGAGGGGTCCAAGAACTGAGTGAATGTTTTAGCTGATTCTAGAATACCTACAGATCATCCAGTCTCTCATCATGACCACGAGCCTCACTTACATTTGGTGCAGAGCTAACCTTAGCTGGTAGCACACAGGTCACCTTGACTAAAGTAAAACGCACACATATCTACCAATGCCACCTACACTTCAAACTTGCATGTCACTGTCATCTTGTTTCACCTACATCTACAGAAGGGCTGTTTTCAGAAGAGGAATGTTATTTTTAAAGAAGCTGTGCACATATCTGTGTTATAAGCACAAGTTTAATAAGTTATAAACAGCCTCCTGGTTTCTGTAATCAATATTTCAGAGATACTCATTTTAGTACATGGCGACACAGCATATTTCAGGTTATACCTTTTCTTGCTTTTCATTGGTTATTATCACAGTTATAAACAAACAAGTGTTGTTATCATGCTACCATGTCAGTATAATTATTAGGGAGAATGCATTCTCTAGAAGATACTATTTATCATCCCTGTAATGTTGAAAACTGCTATCTTTCACGCCAAAAATAGCCTATTTTTGCAAAGTGCTTCTAGGTCAGAAAAGCTAACATTTTCCAGTTTGCGATGATTTGATTTGTAAGTAAAAGGCAAAGCCCCTATTTGAGGGTGCAGGGGATTTTCTCTACAAAAACAGATGGTTACAATTTTTACTGTTTCCAAATAAGACTTTTGTTTTCTATTTTCTTGAGGAAGGGATTCATTGGCCTGGGCATCAGTAGATATTTATTGACCTGCTGTAATTCTGTTTTGTAGCTTCAGGTCAGGGTCTTTTTTCTGTCCTACCAAATTTAGTATTCTGGCTACTCCCACTACTTTGCTGTTGCTTGCTTAAAGGACTTTCTGCTTTTGCAGCTCTGATTAATGATGCTGATGTATATAAACTAATAGCATATCATCTCTTAGCTCTGACATATTTTACAGAGTAACCTGTCTTTAATGGAAAGTACGGTTGTGTAAAATCTTACTATAAGAGTAAATGTCCTCTTCACTTTTGCAGTATTCTTTACAATAGGGATCTCCTGCCAAGGGTACCCTGACATTTGATCAGTATACAAAAGCCTTTAGGGTGTAATTGGTACACCATAAGTCACACATATGCCCCCCCCCCCCCCCGACACTGCATAAGGCATAATGGTGATGTCCAGATGTACCTGTAACATTCTCAGAAATGAAAGGCCCCAGTAGGAATGACAGTCCAAGATTACTAGTAGGTAACAAGTACATCCAGAAAGAAAAAGGACCAGGGGGAGTCGGGAGGGAGTGAATACTACAACAGTGAAGAGAAGGACATCTACTGCTAGGGTAAGATCTTACACAACTGTACTATGTCCTTCCATATTACTGCTGCAATATTCTTTACAATAGGGAGAGTATAATAGCTCAGGAAGAAGATTGGGAGGAGGAAGGGCCAGCAGAATTCTTTAGGATGCCATAAAATATAGCCCTAGCAAAACCAGCTCTAGCCCTAGATATCACATCCAGCTTTTAGTGCTTGGTAAACGTATGCACAGAAGTCCAGGTAGCTGCCTTAAGAAAGGAATTAATATCCAACCCCTTGATAAAGCACCAGAAGAAGGCACAGCCCTACTAGAATGAACCTTAACAGAAGTAGGAGGCTCTTCTTATGAAAAGAATAACAAAAATAAATGGTTTTATATATCCAAGAAGAAATTGTTTACTTGGAAACAGCCAAACCTAAAGATCTAGGGTGAAATGAAACAAAAAAAGCTGTTCAGATTTATGAAAAGCTTTAGTCATATTGCAATAATATTTGAGTTGTCTATGCAAATCCAAGGTGGACAAAACATTCTCACTGGCAGACTGTGAAGAAGGGAAAAAGTGGGCAAATGACTGATTAAGATACAACTCATTAACCACCTTGGACATAAAAGAAGTATTAGCATGAAGGGACACCCTGTCTTTATGGAAAACAAGAGGAGCAGCCATAAGGGCATGCAGCTCAGACACCTGTCTAGCAGACGTAAGGGCCAAAAGAACAGTCTTCCAAAAACAATGCTGTAAGGAAGCCCGAGTCAATTTTTCTATAACAAAATGAAGGTCCCAGGAAGGAGGGACAGCAGGCTTCCTGGGAGGCCTAACGTGAAGGATGCCTTTAAGAAACCACTTGGCCTCAAATCTAGAGGCTAAAGGAGGAGTCAAAGGCAGACAAGCAGAAATAGCGGATAGGTAGGCCTTAATAGAAGAATATGCCAACCCAGCATTGAGCAATTCACATAAATAAGACAGAACCAAAGGAACAACCTAACAGTAAGTGGATCCAGGTTACAAGAAAGACACCATACATAAAACCTCTTCCATTTGGATAAGTAAGGTTTCCTAGTAGTGGTTTTCCTGTCCTCCTGCAGGACCTGAAGCATGTCCTCAAAAAAAAGGGTGCCTATAGGGGATCAAAACCCTTTCACCCAAAATGTCAGTTGAAGAGTGGACAGGTGGGGATGGATGAGAGATCCCTTGTCTTGTGTGAGTAGGTCTGTTAAGGTACCTTATGTTGATTGCCCTTAGCAAGAAGCGGAAGAAGAGGGAAACAATGTTGTCTGGGCCAAAAGAAGTCACCAGCAAGATGGGAGCATCCTGTTATATCTTGAACAGGACTTTCAGAATGAGAGGAAGGGGAGAAAAGGCATAAAAAAACATCCCCTTCCAAGAAAAAGAAAGGGTATCCACCTTCCAAGCCAGAGGGCATGGGTTCTGGCACAAAACAGAGGAAGTTGTCTGTTCAGAGGGTAGGTAATTAGATTTACTTGAGGAGTACCCCACTGGTGAAAAACATCCAGAAACACATCCCTGTGAAGCATTCAGTTGTGGGATGGTGTTATGGACCTGCTCAGAGAAAATGCCACTATGTTCTGAACTGACAGAATGTAAACTGCCTGAAGGGTCACCTAATACTAGATATCTCGCTGATGAATGCACCACTGGAGATCCAGCTTGAGGCATGGAAATAGAGGGACAGAAAATCTAAAGGATGAGAATGTTGAAGCCAAACTGACTTTAGAAACCACTGAAGCTTTTTCATGTGGAGCTTGACTAGAGGGACGATAGGAATGGTGGAAGCCATGTAATGCAGAGCCCTTAGAAATTCTCTGGTTGTGATTGAACCAGAGGAAGAAGGAACTGAAAGAAAGTAATAGGAGTTAGGCCTTGGGAGGAGGCAGAGATGCTAGCATTGGACAGTCTGGATCCTGCATCCCAGAAAAACACAATCCTGAGAAGGAGTCAGGAATGATTTTTTGAAATTTGTAGTAAACTCCAGGATTTTTCAAACAGAACAGCATAGCTATTGCTACAGCCCCTCTCTTCTCCGAATGTAGTGTGCTCACCACCTCCTTATACATTGTTCTGTGAAGGTTTTCCACAAATCTCTAGTTGGCTGTCCGTCACTGCTACCTTGCACTATCAATGTAGTGGCTCAGCAAGAGAAATTCCAGTAGGAAAATCAAAACTTACAAAAAGACTAAAAGTCTAGCAGTGTATGCTTTACTAAACATTATATTTCTTAGAGCTCTGTATTATAGTGGTGTGCACACTCCTCAGGTGCTGAGTTTCAGGATTCCTCTCCCACCAGACCTAAACTAGTTGATTTTTCCCTTCTCTTTATCACTGCATTCTATGTGATACTAACACCTTCCTGCTGCCTTCACTCACATATAAGCAATATAAAACCTGTAGATCCTGCTAATATAAGGTACTAATCTGAGGGTACAGCAGGATAACTGTTGGCTTACAGTTTTTGGTAGTTTTTTTCGACCATGAGCCGTGGTTCAAGAGCTCTGTTAATTATATTTGTCTCCTTCCAGTACAATGTCAGAACAGAGTTTACTTAATCCAGGTCTGCTTAGGGTACCATTTTCAAACAGAACAGTGCAGCTATTGCTATAAACACTCTCTGCTCTGAATGTGCTTGCCATGTAAGCAAGTTTTTAAGTCATTTTAAAGTTGTTTTCTTGCAGTAATTCTTAAGTCTGCTCATTTTCTACTGCTAAGTTATTCTTTTTCTGCACTTAACATAGGTATTTTAACATCTGTGCCTGTATCATTGAAGCTTGTTAATGCGCTTGTAGCATACATGCTGCTACAACAGTCCCCGGGATTCACGAACCTTGCGCCAGGCGCACGCATAGCGTAGGCGTTACAATGCCAAATATGGCCGCCGAGCGATTCAGGTACGATCCAATCCCACGTGCACTACCGGCGTGCGCCGGATCTGCGCAGCCCCTGGCGTAGGTATGCTAAACACCCCATGTGTGGTGTTGCACCATGCAAATGAAGGCATATAGCGATTCACGAAGTGGCGCAGGCATAGCATAAGCCCACGGCAATGTAAACCAAAAAAAAAACGGTTTACATTTTCCCAAACAGAACATAGGAGTAATGGAAGAGTGTCAGACCCAGGTGTCACACTATTACCACAGCTGCAGGACCGGGGTGTGGGGTAATAGTTCAGCTGAGAGCACACAATGCGCGCAGAAGTGCATGTGCACGAGGATGACTACGTTCCCTTAACCTAGTCATGTGATGCTCGCCCCGCAAACAACATCGGAAACAGGAAGGTGATGTTAAGAATATGAGGAAATGCGGAAGAAGTGTAATTGGAGTACTAATGAGCAATCAACACTAATCAACCCACGAAGGCCAATCGGCGGCAGCTGACAACTCTGCATGCAGAACCCAGCAAAACGGGATAGGGGAGGCATATGAATGCAAAGAAAGTAGGGGAGGTAGCAGACTGCAAAGATAGAAGACCTGACACAGCAGAGCAAAGCAGACAGGCAGCACAATGGCGGCAGCACACAAAACGCATGATATGCCATGTCCCAGAAAGTACACATGACAGTGCTCTGCAGGATGCATGCCAGAAAATAGTAGGTGCAACATGCAGAAATAGTAAGGGAAGGTCGAAAGGTAATCCATGGCAGGCAAGAGTAATGCAACACCAAAGGCAACAGCGTTGTAGTTCCATCGGTAAAACACGGAAGAAAACCCCCAGATACGGCTGTACAAACACAGCCTATGACATCATCGGTGTGCACAGCACAATAGTATAAAGTGTGAATGCACACAACACACAGCCATGTATTCCCAAATGCCGCACCATAGGTGTAAACACACGGGGAACTTTTAAAATGTACATGGTGGGTGCTGCCGTAGCTGTGATCCATCAGCATGTGTTAGAGACAGACGGTGTTGTGGAGGAGGGTGCCGACAACCACCGTAGGCCTCGGCGGAGAAGGAGAGTGTTCAGACCAAGGGTAACCTACCAGGGGCTACAAGACCTGGAGATAGTAGAGCGTTACAGGGTGGACAGGGGCATGTTACAGTAAATAGTGGAGCTGTGCCGGCCATGCCTGAGAACAAGAAACAGCAGAGGGGAACCCATCCCAGTGGACACAAAGGTATGTGTAAGCTTGCAAATACTGGCCACAGGTACCTTTCAAAGGCCAACTGGAGATATAATGGGCATCTCACAGGCATCGGCATCCAGGGTACTACACCATTTCCTGGATGCCATGTTACCACATGCCAATGAACATATATACTTCCCCAGATCTCAGGAGGATTTGGCTAGCAATATGCTCCACTTCCACCGTGTGGCACAATACCCGGAGGTACTGGGTGCGATAGACTGTACGCACATACAAATCAAGTCACCACCTGGTGAGCAGGGTAGACGCTACATAAACCGCAAGGGATTCCTCTCCATCAATTGCCAGGTCGTGTGCAATGCTCAGGGCATTATCATGGATGTGTGTGCTGGCAGCCCTGGAAGCTACCATGACTCCCATATCTGGCATGCCTCACAGCTGTACCAGGTATTTGCCAGGGGGGACATCCCACAAGGCCATCTCGTGGGGGATGCTGGCTATGCACTGGAGCCATGGATGATGACTCCCATCAGAAATGCACACACACACATGCAAGAACGCCATAATGAGGCACACGCACAAACCAGAATAATCATAGAGCGTGTGTTTGGGATGCTGAAATCACGGTTCTGGTGCTTGGATACATCTGGTGGAGCCTTGCAGTACTCTCCAGGCACATGTGCCCACATATTCATAGTATGTGCCATGCTACATAATATGATCCTGCAGAAGCAGCTGCTGCAGGGACATAACGGTGAAGGGCCACAAAGCCCACCACAACTGCCAAGGCCAATCCAGGCACAGAGGGTTCCAGACCAGGAACACACTGTGCCAGCCCCATTAGGCAGACGGAGGCGTACCCAATATGCCCACACCTTGGCAAAGAGGGAACGTATAGCACATACTCTGACAGCGTAGGCCCCATGGACTGACACCTCCCTACCTGCACACACAGTGAAATGGACGGCACACAAACATGACCACCTGTAAAGTGTACTGTATGGGTGGCCTCATGTGTGACTCCAACATAGGCAGCCCCCAAACACTGTGCACCCAACAGCCAGTGGAGCATGTAACGCCAACACCTGAACAGTACGTGGGTCCTACAGCATACGGCGTTGCTGTATGCCTGCCACGTTCGCCGCAAGATGTATACATATAAATATATATATATATATATATATATATATATATATATATATATATATATATATGTGTAGATATATATATGTAGATAGATATAATTATATATATATATATATATAAATATATGTACACATATACATATATATACCACAGTTAAGACAGGGAATTAGAGGGATATAAGGTGACTGAGATGTAACCCGTGATATCTGTACATAGTATACATAGTGAAATGACAACCTGAACATCTGGGAGGTTCAACATAAGAGGATACCGCCAACCATGGAATGGGTAACATACCGATATGCATAACCGCGAGGCGGAAAGATCGCCAGACCACAGTACTGTAACAGTACATGCGCATGTAATAGTATGATGATATAAAGGGAGAGCTAGACACCGCCGCCGGTGTTGCGGTCCACGTAGGTACGGTGTGCAACCGTCCCCGTGAGTGCCGTAGTATGTGTACGTGTGCGGTGAGGGTGCCGTGTGCATCGCTGTGTGAGTGTAATGTGTGTGTGTCTGCAACATGTGTATGTTGGTGCCACGTTAAAGGCAGAGCGGAATATTAGGTGTAGGCATACTGTAAACTAGCCTCAGGCATATGTACACTACTAGTCCCAAAGTAGTAGTGACAGCCCCACCCTGGCTAGGTGTGTCGCGACGTAGAACGATACAAAGTGAAACTGTCCCAGATGGTAGCACAGGAATATACCCCATATGAAATGGAAAGGATGTATGTAATAGTCATGCCTGTATGTATGACACCGATATGTTAATTGCAATAAGATACGTCGGCAAGGTCACACAGCAATAGGTATGTACCACGGAAATACGTATGTGCTACCCCAGTACTGACCGTGGCCATGTGTCAGCCCGTAAACACTGCTGTGTGTTCCACAAGTGTCAAACAATCAATCCCCATCTGAATATGTGGCAACCACTGGCAAACAGGCTATCCCAACAACAGGACCACAATGACTGCAAATATCCGGGACAGAATGACAAGGGATAGTTGTCACGTACACACAACCGCTGATATACCACAGATGTTATGGAGGTATACATGCATCAAGCTCACCCGCAGGCGATACCGACACCACATGACAACAGCCCAACCAACAATCCCATAACAAAGGACAATTAACTGTCAACTCTCCAAGTAGGGACGGAGCACACAGACAACTATACTGGTTATGTACAGATGCAAGGCCCACAAACCGTATCCGTGACGTACAACCACCGACATCCCCCACTGTACACAATAAAGGAATACAAACCGTAACAGCAGCACAAACATACAGTCGGTCAATGACATCTGCATAACCACAACATATCGCGTGGAGGACACAGTCAAAGGCGGCTGCATAATTGCATGCGTTGCAGAAATGCAAACAATAGCCATGTTACAGTTTTGAATGTAATACTCCGTTATTATACGTTGGCAGGACAGGTACACCCACCTGTTGAAACAAATACTACATCTGTCACACACAATCCATGGGTGACATGAATGCAGACCATACTTGTTCCCATGCATAGCAGATGCAGTCACACATAACATAAGACAATACAGACCATCCCCACGAAGGTAGGGCGAATATCCAACGCCCAGGCGGAGAATCCAATCATACCCCAGTATCGACGCGTAATTACCGAATGGAGTAGATGCACAGGTGATATGCACGTAATTACTCACGTACACATAGCCGCTGATAAACCACAGAAGTTACGGGGGTATACATGCAGCAAGGCCACCTGCAGACAATATTGGAACCAATTAACAACAGCCCAAGCTACACTCCCATAACAAAAGACTATTAACTGTTAACTCTCCAGGTAGGGATGGAGCACACAGACAACTATACTGTGTATGTAGAGATGCAAGGCCCACAACCCGTATCCGTCACGTACAACCACCGATATCCCCCACCGTAGATATTAAAGGAATACAAACCGTAATAGCAGCACAAACATACAGTCAGTGAATGACATCTGCATAACCACAACATCTCGCATGGGAGACACAATTAAAGGCGGATGCATACTTGCATGTGTTGTATAAAGGAATACAACAGCCATGTTACAGTTTTGAATGCAATACTCCATTATCATTCTTCGCCAGGACAGGGACACCGACATGTCGAACCAAATACTACACCCTACACACACAATCCACGGGTAACAGTACTTCGAAATATACCTGTCTCCATGCATAGCGGTTGCAGTTACACATAACATAACACAATACAGACCATTTCCACGAAGGTAGGGCAAATAGCCAACGCCCAGGTGAGGAATCCAATTATACCCCAGTATCGACGCGTAATTTGCGAATGGAGTAGATGCACAGGTTATATGCATGTAATTACTCACTGAGGAACAGCAATTGGTGGGATGAATTCACATGTTGCAGGTATCGATGGATATAAGGATGACTGTCAGGATATTCAAACCGTATGCTCATACCGAACCAGCAGTGTACAACCGAAAGCAAAAGAAAACGGAAAAACGATACACGGAACGAAACACCGACAAGGTATGTAGAACACACGATATGTACGGTTGTGTAACGCATGATGTGTATGACGAAGCTGTACTGTATGTGAATGGTGGTTGTAATTAATTACACTTGTCCGTAATGCAGAAAGTGGTGAAAGGTAGTTATGTAGTGATAACCTGCCGAGCATACCAATGCTTGTGGACACCGTGTGTACAGCAGTGGGACATCATGTACACAGCGGAGACACCACAAGGGCTGCCACATGGGGGCATTAGAGAGAACAATGCCATACCACACGCCATTGCTGGCAATGGATGTCCAACAAGGAAGTGCCATAGCATGGGATAGGACATGTATGTATACTGTCACAGCACGCATGTGTATGGGCATATACCGTTGATGTCATACGTAAGGTGCGGCCGACGTGCAAGTATGCCCTTCATTAGGGGATACTATGTGAAATATGTGTAATGTAAAGCTGTCTAGGTAGATATGACAGATATCATACACAGTATCACAGGCATATCATGCATAACACAGGTATCGCCTATTGGTATGTACAATAACAGGATACATATGGCCTGTAGGTATGGGACAGAGTAGTAGCATGATAGCTAGCCAAACTGGAAGGGACACCAAGTAACCATGCCCAAAGGCCCTGTAGCAGCTGCACAGGTGCACAGTGGGCAACAATGCAGTCTGGTGGGTCCATGTGTAAACACATGTGCAGTGTACACAGTAGTGTCACCTCCCCATGGTAGTGTCCTGTGAACAGCAGAGGAGGGTGTCAACCACACGTCTACACAGTACCGCTGCTGTGGTGGTACCAGGACTACGTGTCACTCAAACAGCAAGGGAGGTATCACATGAACAGTGCTACTGTGTGTCCCTGCGGGATGTGCACAAGACCTATGATCCACAGCATGGTGTGTGTTGTGTTTGTGGAAGTAACACAGATGCCCAGCCCATGCAGTGTGGCATGTGTGCACATATCCAGGAGCAGTCCGTTCACACTGCCCACCGCAGATGTCATGTACGAGGAGTACATGCATCAGTAATGTGGAGGACATGGGCCGTATCAGAGCAGAAGACACCCCTGAGTATGTGGTATGCAGATGTGTACAGATGTGTTATCCGTATGTCAGCCGCATATGTAAACCGTCTGAGCCTGGTAAACATCGTGGCATGACAATGTTGTGCCATGTAAAGCTGTAGCTGTTGTTGAAGGTACACCATATATGTGGTATTGTACCCTTGACAGTGTGTAGATGTGTGTATCTCACAGGTACAATGGCTACCTATGTACCAGCATCACACACAGTACAGAGAGGTGTGGCCTTGCAGAAGGGTATCCATGCCACAGTGGAATACGGTAACCACAGGACCGTGTGTGGCATATGTATGTACAGCAACCATGTACAATGTGATATGTATGTACGTGACCAGTATCCATGTGATAGTCGGTGGGTGAATGTTGTTATGCAAAGGTGATGTGCATGCACCATGTGTCATGCATCCTGATGCCATGATACTCATATGATGTATCCGCCACACTGACACCCATATGGTTGGTATCGGTATGAGCTGGTGGAGCAATAATGGCTCTTGGTATGTATGCGTGGGATATCTAGGCATGGACAGTACCCTGTGACAGCATGTTCTGTATGTAAGCATATAGTGAACATGAGGGGCCCCATGACTGAGGACTGTGTAATGCCATATGTACCTGACATGTAGTAGGTACTATGGTATGCTCGCACCACTGTGTGTCCTGTCCATGAGCCACATAGCATAACATCCTGAGACACAGGGTATGATGTGCAGGTGGATGTGTAAGTTGCCAATACCAGAACGTGGAATGGTGCTGAAGGGCAATGTGAAGACAACGTCTGATGTGTCGGCCTCCGTACCACCCCAACCGCCCATGCAACGGTATGACAGGTGGCCAGCATGTGTATGTGCCGTGCTGTGGCATACACAAGCCCAACATGGGTGCTAGGAAAGGCCTGGAGGCCTTCAATGTGTGTGGGAATCACGTTCGTGAGGATGTGCCCCATTGCCATTCAGAATGGTCCAGTCATGGGTGTATGACAACAGTCCCACACGTGCAATGCAGTGCCACCCGTGGGTAGTGCGAGAAATGCCGCTGTCCGGCGGTCAGGGTACACAATGTCTGACAACAGGCTAGCAGAGAATATAGTAGCCTGGTGCGGAGACATATACCGGACAGGTTGGTGGGACATTACAGCCAGGGACATCGGAAGGTGACATCAGGCCAGTGTCCCAGGACATATCGTGTGCATGTCAGTACCGTGTATGTGTCCAACGGGACACTACGATGTCCATGTACGGATTGCGACCCTGTAGTGAGTGAGAGGGTGTATTGTCAGTAAGTACGCCATCGTCTGGCACGTTGCCAACATTAGCTCGGTCTGCAATGCCTGGGTGACTATTGTATGTGACATCAGATGTGGATGTAGCCAAACAATACAGACATACCACCACAATGCCTGAGGCCCCACACTGCAATGTACGGCAGTCATGTTTAGGTAGCTAGCCTTGGAGTATGTGATCATGGACCTCGAGGACCCACCATGGCTGACAAGTGATGCACCCCACACATGTGAATGTACACCACGGTGCAACAGCCTGCACATGTGGTTGTACATCATATGTGGATGGAACATGACCACCACAGTGGCGTCTGTGAACAGTCAGTACCGCCATGTCTCTCTGTGGAATAGCATGGTCTCTGCAATTGTGTACATGCTACGGAAGTGCACTGTGGTATGTGTCAGCATATGTATGTGCACTGTCCATCTGCTGAGGTGTCATACCATTAACAACTGCTGTCAGCAGACATCAGTAGTACTGTTGTAGTACACATGTTCCGTGTATGCTGCGATGGGTGTGTTTCCAGGGTGTGGCTAGCAGGGCCATGTAGCATATGTGTTTAATCCACCAAAGAGGGGATAACCCCAGGTGCGTCACACCAGTCACATGGAGGTATTGTGCATGCTAAGGGTAGTGTAGGTATGGTATGTGTTGTGTAATGTGTCATCCAGCTGAGCGGAGTGCATGACTCGAGCATGTGTAGGGACATGGGTGTCTATTCCAGGGAAGTGTGGGTTGCTGTCAGCACATGGCAGTATTAGCTGTCTGAGGCCCAATGTACACATGTACAGTATAACAACACAGACGGTATGTAACCTGTGGTGTACAATGTCGACTCTGTCACGTGTTACAATGTGTATAGCGGTCACAAACACGGGTATCTGCACATGGAGCAGCTATGATGCATTGTGTTAGGCAACTATACAGGATGTGTGCAAAACACTGTGTGATGTGTGAACCCCTCACCTGTGGGTGTTCTAGTCCAGGTATGTGCCTGGGAGGTATGATCCGTGTACAATCCGTACTTGCAGGTGTGCTGCACAGAGCATGGAGGCAGGTCCCAGTCACCGCAGAGATATGTGAGTGGTGCAATAGTGTGTGTGCCTCACTTGTGTGCAGCACAGTGGAAGATGCAAGCATTGTCCCACATGACCCCATGCCGTGCCTGCCTGTTACAGCCCTGCCGGAGACAGTTATGTGAAACTGCCACAGAGGCAGTATAGCATGTGAAGATGTACATGTGTGCTCCACACCCCAGGCCGATGGCTGCAGGTCATGAGTTCCACAGCATTGTGGTCGACCAGGACTGTCATAGTGGTCACATACCACATGCCTGTACAATAACAGTAGGAGCATAGGCAACAGTTGCAGTGACACAGTAGGTCAATGTACAGTGTCCCTGTGTTCAGACCACTGCCTACTGTACACTTGGCTAGACACACACCGAGAAGGCTATAACACAGGTGAGCCATCGCATGTCCCAGTACACGTAGTCTGTGTATTGCCATCACAGGGCAGTCACAATAACATGTTGTATGAGAGATATATTGTACCAGGTGATGTGTCATGTGTGCGTATGTTGAGTTGCGAGCTGTTCACCCGTCCGCAACATCCCAGTGCATGATGCCTTGTGTACATGATGTGTGGAACTGCAATGTGATCCACAACAGAGTCATCCGGGACTGGTGCGTTGTGAATGGTGTAACCCATGGGTCTGCAGGATATACACTGGTGCTGTCGGCTGCCATGCTGGGGGCCACCAGTGGTGCCTACAGTGGTCATACAGACATACTGCATACATTGTTCTGGCAGGAATGTCCGTTGCTGTAGATGATGTGGTACTACATGAAGGTAGGTGTGTGTTGTGAATGTTACCCATCCAGATGTGACCGTCAGGTGCAGTCATGGTTGTCGACAGCATCACACCCATCCACAGCCGTCAGCACCCTGTCCCCAGAATGGGTAACAGTAGCCCTCATACTGTGTGACTAATGTGCAGATGGCGGAACACCTACTACTGGCTGGCTAACAGTGTCATCTAGGAAGGCTATATGATGGCTGGTATACGCTGCTCCAATGTATAATTATGGTATCCCAATGAATTACATTGATTCACATATAGTAAGCCATGGCTGGCATGTAAACCGTGTACAACAATAACTGTGTGACAGACCCAACCAATGTGGAGCCATGATGAACATGCACCCGTTAGAACACCAAATGAGGTATGTTGCATGTAATGATGTACAACTGACAGCTATGGGCACAGCATGGATGCAGACGCACATCCCCCACAGGCAGTACCGCTCAGTGTTGGTAGGGGGGCATTGCACGAGTACATGTGACAGTTGCTGTATTGCCACATGTACGGCATATCCGTCATATAGGGGTAGCACTGCTACGTGACTGTTGGGCATGCCTGTACATACGACCATGTCCCACAGGATATGCGTTACGTGTGTACAACACCTGTCGTACCATCATCAAGCTGTGAAGTGTATGGCTGCCAGTGTACCTGTGTGACATGTTGTGCAATGGGTGCAAAGGTACGCAGTAGCGCATTACATGCCCACATGTCCTGCACAGGTGCATAGCCTGAACATACATTACAAATAGGGTGTTGGATAATAGCAACCCACAAGAGGTGATGGGTATGGGTGGCAATCCACTATCACCTTTCCGGGTCAGGTGTGCATGTCCATGACACATTAGCTCCTGAGATGGTAGCAGTACAGCTGCACAGGGCGGCATGCATATTTGAATACAATTACCCTTGCGTGTTCCACCACTGGCCTGATGACAGACAGACACCAACACAATGTGCAGCATTGACATGTGCACAGCACCACTGGCTACAGTAGAACAGGGTTACTGTGTTGACTTGTGCACAGAACATCAGCGCCTGCCACAGTCGAACACGGTATGTGTTGAACCCTACCGTCATTGTAGCCCATGCCACAGACAGACGTGTTATGCATCTGTGTATGTACGGCTGGAAATGGCCCTGGCCTAGCAGTATAGCTGTGTCAGTGTTGCGAACAACATACTGAATGGGCTGTGTGTGTGAGGTGTGCGTCATACATGTATGGCCTGATGGATGATACCAGCAGTGCCCCCACTATGTGAACATCCCCGTCCCCATAAATGAATACCTAGGCTGTGCTCAACACCATGGTCCCTGTGGGAGGGATGGTGCAGTGTGGTGCACCTGCCGACATGGTGGTGGCAGCAGGCACTGGATGTAGACATATGTGGAACCCATGTCAGGCCGGGGTACCATCCATGTGCACGGGATATCACCGTGCGGGCACATACAGCACTGTGTTGAACAATATCACAGCACATAGCACCTGTTAGGGGTAATGTGTATGCATGGATGTGCAATACCAGCATGCACCATACACACCCCCACCAAGCAGCATGCTGCCTACATAGAAGAAGGCCATTGTCCACACCATGATGATAGACATGCGACATGTCCGTATACCCATAGAAATGACATATGGAATGGACAGCCACCCTCCCAATACTGGTATCCCACAGGCGGGACACATCCCTGTGCCATGTATGTGATATACCCTGCCATACCATGCAGCCCTGTCCAGCAAGGCTGCACGTGCCATCACAGTCATACGTGGTGTGATGGCCACATGGCACTTGCACTATCAACAGACCAGATCAGTAATGTGGCACA
Organism: Protopterus annectens; assembly: GCF_019279795.1. Classification (NCBI taxonomy): domain Eukaryota; kingdom Metazoa; phylum Chordata; order Ceratodontiformes; family Protopteridae; genus Protopterus; species Protopterus annectens. Next base: position 99,591,341 of record NC_056737.1, read on the forward strand.
GATGCACCTTGTGGTGTCACAAGTGCTGTGTGTCAGCGTGTACAATGTGTGCACGCACATGCTATGTATGACCATCCCTGCTAATGTTATATGATTAGACATTGTCCCATGTGTATCACATGTGCAATACAGGCGAGCCATGGCAGGTTGTCCAACACCCGTACAGTGCTGAGTAGATGTATATGGCACAACACATGCATGTACAGGTGTCCATGTGTATGTGTGCAGTGCCACCGCTGACGTCCATAACGGCTGCGTCTGTGATGCCTACTGACATATACACAGCATCCAAGTGAACAGTAGAACTGTGCACACATCGGGCCACGTGCTGATTGGTATGAACACAGGTGCAGGCAGGTACACATGTCCACAGCAGGTACCATCTACATGGGGTATGTACAGTGTGATGGGTTGACACAGAGATATGATATGATACCCACTGCATAATGGTGTGACAGGTGTGACAGCAACACATCAGCTGTGTCAGTGTCATGATGCGTCTCAGAGATTACTGTGCAGATGTCGTACATGTCATAGCAATGTATGTTCAGCGGTATGCCAGTACATCAGTGTGAATATGACCTGTCACCATCATTATGTCTTACAGATAATGCCTCGTTCACAACTGCCAGCCTTCAGCCATCAGGAGGATGAAGTACTCATACCATTGCTCCATGACAACTATGACCTGCTATTCAGCCATGTTCCACAGCAAGCGCAGCAGCGGGATGACCTGTGGCAGGATATACGCAGGAGGGTGAATGACGTGGGTGGCAACAACCGCACCTACCAGCAGATACGCTGACACTGCACGGACCTCATACGGCACACGAAACAGCGTGCCACCGCAATCTCCAGAGAACAAGGTGGAACAGGTGGTGGGCCACCAACCTAGCCCCCACTCACACACACGGAGGAGCTCCTGGCCAGTCTGGGGACACCCAGGGAACAGCATGCAGAAACACTAGCCACCATCGTGGAGGTGGGTGTCTCCCAACCAATGAGCCTAGAGCTGCCTGGTAAGTCAGTCTAGCATATGAGTATGATATCCACTGTAGGTGTAGGTGTCACTGTACATCATGTAAAGTAACAACACATGCCAGGTATATGGGCACACAAGCCGCATACTACAGTATGCTACGTTGTGTTTGCAGACGTGTGCATACCACATGCTATCACACAGGTACATGATGTGACATGCACAGTGCGAACTGTAGCTGTCATACAGTCATGGATAAAGTTTATACTGTTGTGTCGCCCCTATACAGGTACCTCTGGCGTGTCGCACAGACATGGGTCCGTCGCAGGTGAGACTGTTGTTAGTAACAGGCATGTTACAGTGTAGAGTTATTCGCCATGTGGCCAGGTATAACATGCACACCTGGGTTTTGTTCCAGTCACGGTATACAGGTTGCACCACCAGACACACACATGCCACCCGTGTGCAGAAGATACAACCATCATCATACACCGGCATGAAACCACAGTACCTGTCAGTGTGGTATGTGCGGCCAGCTATGCATACAACGGTGGAGGTGTTCTACAATGGATGCATATGTAGTATGCATTGGAACACCATTCGTGGTACGCACACAGTACCACACAGTGAGCAGTGCTCTGGGCAGCACACAGGTGTCACCAATGTGACATATGCCCCTTCATTGTGTGCACACATTGTGACACGCCACCCGACATGTCCCACACCCGTGGTGTTCTGTCTGCAATATTGTCACACCATCACATGACCTACACCCGACATAGCGAACATCCACACTGTTGACTGCATATCCCTCTGGATTGTGACACCTCTGACATGTATGGGTGTATGTCACATGGGACACCACAGGAATGGGTACACGATGCCCATCACACACAATTGTCCAAGACCCAGTCACACATGGCCATGGGTGATAGCCACAGGCATATTGCCACACAGTACGTCTGATGTGGATAGACACCGTTGCACATTGTCCACACATAGTGTGATCATAGCCGTAGTGGACCACCTGTACATTTGATGTGGTACAACAGACAACCGGAATGCCTGTCTGCAGCCACTGGAGGTGCCACCGATGTGTACCATATACGTGCTGTGGAACAGCATGACTGTGCTGCAGTTATGGCAATGCAATGCGTCCATGTTATGCATCGCACAGCAATGTACATGCGTCCTGTTGCCATGCAGTGGCACAGTGCCTGTACTCCCCACTGTATAGCTATGTACACGGCTCGCACTAACCACACCTGCACAGACATATATGCTAAACATGCATTCTATCTGTAGGCTGCACACACAACACTGCACTGTGAAGCCCATTATGATGTGGTGCATGTGGCGGGACATCATTGTCACACATGTCCACATGTTACCGCACATGTCGGCGGATTACATGTCAACGTAACGTCAGCCATGTGTACTGCTAACCTGTCTGTGGCTACATGGTGTATCACGGTGATGCATGCAAACTACCATGATTGTGTGTACTGCATGCCTACTGATATGACACCTGCTTGATGTAGTGTGCACCCCAGGGCAGTATGCATACTAACACTATTAATGTCTGGGCTGCATTCCCTGTGCTGTGGTGTGGGAATGCTGCATGCCATCTGCAATATCACATGCATAGTGTGTCTGCGTGTGTGTGTCTGCGTGTATGTGTGTGTGTCTGCGTGTGTGTGTCTGCACGTGTGTGTGTGTGTCTGCGTGTGTGTGTGTGTGTGTGTGTGTGTGTGTGTGTCTGCGTGTGTGTGTGTGTGTGTCTGTGCGTGTGTGTGTCTACGTGTGTGTGTGTGTGTGTGTGTGTGTGTGTGTGTGTGTGTGTGTGTGTGTGTCTGCATGTGTGTGTGTGTCTGCGTGTGTGTGTGTGGGTCTGCGTGTGGGTCTGCGTGTGTGTAATGTACCTTACAGCATGTCTTTGTATTCACAGGTGATGTAGGTGCGTTCCCCTCCTGCGGTCCATCTGATGTTAGTGTCCCCACAGATACTAGCGGTGATGACCATATGCATGAGGTACAGGCAGGGTTGTCAGGGGCAGAAGCTGTGCCATTGGTTACCATCCCACCTATGTCCCCCTCATCCCCGCACATGGTTCTGATGCCGACACATACCACATCACCGTTGCCCATAGAGGAAGGGCAGTCAGCGTCTGTTGGCATTGAGCAGGAATCTGTGGTGGCTACAGAAGGTGTGCCTACACACCATGTTGCCAGTGTAATGACTGGTGATGTGCCACACAGGCATGTGGCTGGTGCTGCTCGTAGGAGGACCTCTGGCAGACATGCACCTGCTGTACAGGGCGCAGCAGCTGGTATCACCAGACACATGTTCCAGACTGTAATGGCGGCACAGGCACGTGCAGAAAGGCAGAACCAAGAAGGGAAGAGGCTGCAGAGGGCTGCAATCTGTTCCCTAAATGACAACATCCAGTCATTGGCGAATGCTCAACAGCAGATTGCTAATGTACTGGATAGGCGATTAGGTGAGATGGTTGGAATCCTCGACCGAGGCATGGCAATCCGCGAGCGTGAGCTTTCTGTGCTGGAACACCTGGTAGGGGTGAGGCATAGGACACGTGGGCATAGGCCAGCAACACCACCTAGTGTAGGTCGACGTGTGCGTGCCACCTCTCATGCCCACTCACACAGTGCCGGTAGCAGCAGCAGTGCAGCTGGTGCTACACCGTCCACACCAGGACACAGCAGGCCACGTGGACGTGGCCCTGGCTGGTCCCAGCGTGGACACGGTTCCAGCGGACATGTGTCATCAGAGAGTAGCCACTCTATACCTCCACCCGGTAGTGCCCGTGTGACCCCAGGCAGACACGGGTCACGTGGCCGCAGACGGACACAGTGAGCCATACAACCTGCACTGTACAGTCTGGGGCTGCCAATTATACCCTGTGTAGGCATCACATATGGCTGAACCGTGTACACACATACCCACACATGGCAGACACAACTGTAGGGCTCCACCACATCCACATGCATTCTGCACAGTCATGCCCAGTAAACTCACCGGCCCTTACACACACACATGATGTCATCCATTGGTGTGGCCTATGCCCCTGGCAGACAAATCACCCTGTGCATATGATGAAGCCTCTGCCGCATCCCTGTCATCCACACCATCGGTGCAGGGTTATGCAAATATATTCTGATGCACAGGGTGGACAAGATAGTGAGAGGTGTATGTGATACCTGTGTATGCATAGCGTGTGATGTGTATGTTGCAGTGGTTGTGTATGACAACTGACTGGTGCGTATGTGACATGGGTTGTGTACTGTAAACATGCAGCAGACATACCATGTAGTGCAGGTGCAGGTGCAGCATGCATTGAGCTGTGTTCATGGTATGTGTGACGGTTACATGTGTAGCACCATGTTGGTTCTGATAACCTGAATCCCTCCTATGGTGTACTCGCATGTGCCTACAGGGAGCACTGTTATCGGTCCCCCACGTGTAGCTGTGGATTACACACAGGCACATCTGGCAATATCAGCATACCACATGTACCCGCAGCCTGCCTGGACACCTACATAGGTTCATAGGTGCATAGGTACATACTAGGCTATCTGCCCTATGGCATTTATAAGCCTAGCCAGAGTGTGTGTGGCTTTCACCACCCCTTAGGATGAGGATACTATACCCATTGGTTTGCTGTGCCTCTGTCAAGCTTTCTCTTGAACAGAGTCAGTGAGGGGCTCTGCCTCACAAGGACTGGGATTCTGTTCCATAGTGTAGGGAGTCTCTGGGTGATGAACCTGTCCCTCCAGCACGTCCTATTTATATCCATGTTGAGGTGTGTGTCTCTTGCTCTCGTGGCTCTGGTTGATTTGGATCATATGAGGTGGAGCATGTCCATGAATTCCAGGTTGGACATGGCCTTGTATGTCAGGCACACATCACCTCGGAGCAGACGGTATGCGACTGTATAGAGCCGGAGCCCCTTCAGTCGGGCAGCGTGTGACATATGTTTGAGCCCCTTTATCCTATTGGTGGGGAATGTTTGGGGTCCTTCCAACTGCTGCAGGTGTCAGGTTACGTACATTCTGAATGGGGCATTGTACGCAATCATTGGTCTGATACGTGAAGGGTACAGGGGTACAATGACCTCCCCTGATCTGGATGTGAATCCCTACATGATCAAGTGGGCAATGTAGAAAGTCTTCCCAACCACAATGGCAATGTGAGTGTCAAAAGAGAGGTTACTGACAAGTTGGGTCCCCAGGTCCATGATAACGTCTTCCGTGTTTAATGGATTACCACCTATGTGGTAATTAGAGGTTACCTCATTTTTCCCAAAGGGTATGACTATACCTTTCTTGGCATGTAGCTTAAGGCCATGGCTCTGGCACCAGTTATCCATTTCTATGAGACCTCTGGTGGATGTCTGTGTCTGATGGGGTGTCGAGTATGGTGCCCAGTTTGCAGTCATCTGCATACCTTGTCAGTCACAACCCCCCATGTTTGCCTGCACGTCAGAGAAATTAAATGCCGAACAAGAGGGGGCCCAGGACTGAGCCCTGTGGGACACCGCTCGTGACCAGCCTAGAGTCTGACATGGCACCAGGAACACTAATCCTGTGGGTTCTGTCCTTGATCCGGTGTGCAACCCATCTTGTGACATATGGGTCTACAACTACACTGGTGAGATTTTCTATGATGCACGCGTGGGGTATTGTGTCGAACGCTTTTGCTAGGGCAAGGTAGTCTGTGTGAACTGCCTTACCCTCATCAATGGCCTTAGTGACTCTTCCGAAAAGGTCGACCAGGTTCAAGAGGCAGGACCTGCCCTCGGCAAAGTCGACTTGGGTATGATCCAGTGTATGTAGGTCCCCAATGTCTTCATTTAGGAGCTCCATTATGATCCCCCCCATAGCTTTGCAGACAAGGCTCATCAAGCTTATAGGGCGGTAATGTCCAAGGTCCGTAGAAGCTCCGCCTTTGTGGAGTGGGACCACAGTTGCCGCACGCCATTCTTTGGGTACGTATCCTGTAGTAGGGCTAAGATTAAACAGCAGCCTTATGTGCGGGTTTTGGTCCTCATTGAGGTCATGTAGCACACAGCCGGGGACAACGTCTGGTCCCATTGATGCTGTGTTTTCCACTTTAGAGAGAGCAGCTCTCACCTGGGCATCTGAGATGTTTGGGAGGCTAGACTCTGGTGGGATACATATCTCTCCTCATGGGGGGGGAGGGGAGAAATATGCACGGAACCTGTCTGCCAGTATGTTGGCAATGTCTGTGGGTTCAGTGATCATTGTACCATTCTGGACTAATTCCAAGCATAACTGTGAGCTTCCACCCATGTTTCTACCATAGCTAAAGAAGGCCTTATGGCTGTCTTTTGTGTCTTTCGCGAGACCTCTCACACAGGTGGCCTTGGATGATTGTATGTGTGATCGTATTTTACTGCTAGTATTGATCAGGGATGCCTTCCCTGTTAGGGAGTTTGCTCTGTCATGTAGTAGCTTTCTCCTCTTGTTGTAGAGTTTGTTTATGGCTGGGGTCCACCAGACCATGCACCTGCCTTTGGTGAAAAGAGTCCTGATGTTATTAGGGATTGCCTGATCCATACATTCCTGGAGGTGCTCGTAGAAGGCATTTGTAAGGGTTTCAGCAGCGTGGGTTGTGTTTTCCAATGGCTCGGAGGCCTTGCAGGGTACCACTCCAGTCTTAAGAAGTGTGATGTTTGCTTTTGGGAAGTTCTTCACCGTGGTCTCCTTTGCTGGTGTTGGGGGCGGGATGTGGATCTCCAGTGATATTAAGATATGGTCTGATCTCACCGATGAGGGATATACATCCTGTGTGGAGCATGTCATCCCCATGTGTGATGATCAGGTCTAGTATGGTTCCTCCTCTTGTGGGTATGGTGACTAGTTGTTCCATAGCATATGGGTGTATGAACTCCAGGAAGCTTTGGCCTAGGGTGTTGGGTCTTGGGTAATGTTCCCGGTCTATGTATGGGTAGGTGATGTCACCCAATATGATGGTGTTTGGAGAAACATTCACACTCTCCAGTGTCTTCAGGAAGGCTGTGTGGGTATCCTGAGTTTGAGAGGGTGGTCTGTAGCATGCTACAAACTGTAGGGCAGTTCTACCTATGGTTAATTGCACCTGGATGGTCTCCGCTGCTACGTGCATTGCCACTAACCTGGAGGTGTGGGTATCCTTTATGTATATGGAGTCTCCCCCTCCTTTTGTGGTTCGGTCCGGATTTGGGGCTGGAACGTGTGATATTAGGTATAACCTGATAGTGCTGGGGTGCTCTCAGGAGCCTTGAACCAGGTTGCAGTCACAGCACAGACATCGATGTTCTCCATACTGAGGAGGGCTTTGAGGGCGTGCAACGTGGGGTTTAGACTACTGGCATTGAGCAGTATTACCCTTACTTCTTTCCAGGTTTGATTTCTAGGGTGGTAGGTTTATCATTTGAGCCTTGCCTGACAAAGGCACTATGGGGGTGGCAGGAGCCTTTGCCAATATCCGGAAGCCCAGGGGTGATGGGTGCAAGCCGTCTCTTGCGAAGGAGCGTGGCTTGTCAAGCATGTCATCCCAGGCAAACAGACATTGGACCCCCTTAGACTGACACCGGTAATTAAGCCAATTATTAAAGCTGATCATTTTGACTCTGTATTGTGGCATCATTCTTGGTGGGGGTAGGATACTGCTCAGGGTCAGGGTCATACCAGCCTGGGCTACATAATCTGACAGCCCCTCTCTGTCTCTTTTCATGTAGTCCAGGGAGGTATGTCTCAGGTTGTTCACACCGGCATGGACAATGACTGCGTCATACTTGTACATGCTGCGGAGTGACCTGAGTGCTTGTGTTATGTTGCGAAGTCTAGTGCCCGACAGGCAGCCTACTGTGATTATGTCCTTGTTCAGTCTGGTGGGTGGGACGTCAGTGTGTCTGACTATGGCATCACCTATAATACGTGCGTCTGGCATTGTGTGTGGCCTTAAGGGCTGTGACTGTTTAGCACACTGACTTTGAGAACTATGTGTTGCATGTCCTATGTCTTGAGGAGGCAGTTGCTTGGGTGTCTGCTTTGGAGGCCTCTGTAGTGTTGGTATATGTTGGAACAGTGTCTCCGAGTATGTCTTTGTGTGTTTATGTGTTGGTTTTGCAGTTGTGATAGTTCTATGTGAAACTGGGTTTGTGGTGTGCGTGGTGACCTTCTCCTCCTGTCTGGTCTTGCCGGTCCTGAGTTGAGAGAGCTCAGCCTCCAGTATGGCTATATAGTTGCATCTCTCACATGTATTTGTGTTTTGTGGGGGTAGGTGTGGGTGTCAGTGTATATCAGGCAATTGTAACTTTGCCTCAGGATGCCCAGATGCACCAGCTGAACAGGAGAGGACGCTAGCAATTGACCCTTCGACATGCTAGAAAACATGAACGCGTTTGCTGTGTAGCTGAGTCAGAAGGGACCTATAGGGAAATGGGTATTCAAGGGGATTCTAGGCTAATGTAGTACTTTGTTTAGTGTATATGTACTTTACCTATATAAGAATGCTTTAGGAGCAAGTGCTGAGCTTTTGTGATAGAGACTAGACAGTTTAGATTGCAAGTAGAGGAGTTCTAAGGGAAAACTTGAACAGCATAATGTATGGAGCCAGACATAGTTTAACGTTGTTTACACAGTACATGACACACATGTCCACACATATACTGCACCTGACGCCTGTGGTCGGTGCCACAGGCTACAGTGGACAGAGACATCACATACATGGCAGGACACAGTACAGGTATGGTGACATTGTGCAGGTGTCGTACACAGCATGCTGGCCACTGACCTCCGGTGTCACCTGTCAGCTGTGGTGCACGCTGTGCAGCAGTAGGATGCTGTACCAGTACAGGAATACGGCTGCAGTCGCGGGGTGTACACCACTATGGCGCACACACCATAGTGTGCAGATGGGGACACCTGCCTGTGTGGTCAGCACCCTCACAATACAATGCACCCACACGCCATGTCACAGGGGGCAGACTTGCACAGGTGGGCAGTATGGCTCACACCTATGGCCTCAAAAGGGTTGTGCAATGCAGCACCAGTATGGGATGGTCACCCTGTGTGGTTAGTGTCCGTTCACAACAGTATATCTGCATACACCCTCACACCAGGCAGCAGACATACAAAAATGTTGACACACACACATGGTGGTGACCACACATGTATACACGGAGAGACGACGTGTTGCATGTACTGCACCATCCACATCCATGCATCCCACACTGCGGTATGTACAGATCTCTACTATGGTGTACAGGGATGTGTGGCATGTGGGACATAGTCCCCCCGATATGTGGCATACATGGGCACACATCCTGCACACATGTCGGTGCTGGGAATGCCACATCCGCCATATGAGACATGTGCAGGCATGCAGCAGTATGTAGTGCATTATGCGTACCAACACTGTATCCGGCAGATGTGCCGATATATGCACTTGGGGGGTGGTAGGTGTTACAGTAGCCATGTGACATACAGTCGATGACACCTGACCGATGGGTATGCATTATGGCAGCACTGTCATGTAACAGTGACATAGCATACTGTATGCACATGGCAGGGTGGGATGGTGTGTGACACACCTGTGAGCCACCACCTGCACACATGCATGTGGACAGGTGTTTAAACACATGATGTACACACATACCGCCATACGTGCTGTTACTATGCCACCATATAACGGCCACCATGATAGGTACGCATGTGGTAGGGAGTTGCAACTATGTTATGGACATCGGCCACTGCTCATGCATGGCTGCACCATGCACAGTACACGTGTCACATGTGTCCCCTGTTGCCATGTGTGTCTGCATTGCTACGTTATGACATGTGTGTTGACATACATAGAACATGGACTGTGGTATGGTATCACAGCTGTCACAGGCGAACAATACAAGGGTATGTGTCCCAGTCAACACCGCTACACCCTGTAGTGGGAGCATACCACAGACATGTGTCCACCTTCCATTCGTGTGTGTAGCACCGCATACGCCAGTGTTATGCATGTGGTACATCACAGGCTTCGTATGTGTCCTGTGTGCAGTCCATGCACACATCCAGACAATCACATGTATGACATATCCAGACGTTGGTTCACTCTGGTACAGCAGCAGTCATGTGTCATAGCTGTGTCAGGGCCGTGGTATGTGTGGAGCCAACCTATGTATACTGATATGGGCGGACAACATCACATATGTGGGATCATTGTTAGTACATGTGTACTCTGCATGACTGGTGTACACCGCTATACAGACCTGTGGACATATGTCACATGCTGTTGTTGGACCGTGAGGCATACTGCTGCACCGCTGACATGGTGCTGGCATGGCAGCTACAGTGTTCACTGCAGTGTGTACATGTTTGACCTGCACCCGTGACACCTGTGATGTCATCTGTGTGTGTACGGGTAACTGAATGTGTGACCACCCTGTGCGTGTGGACGGGTTTACCTGCCCATGACCTGCGGTGTGTACACACCGTCTGCATGGCTGACGGCGCGTAGCACATGCTACGTGTGTGAGCATGCCCGGTTTGCTGTTGTGTAGGTGGACACACACGACGTTCCACACTCTGCACTTTCATGATTCAACCCCATGTGTATGCATGTCTGCACTCTGCAAATGCTAAGTGTGTGAGCATGCCCAGTAAGCAGTTGTGTGGATGGACACACAGTACAGTGCACACCACGCCCGTCTGTGATTATACCCCGTGTGCATGTATGTTCCCCCTTTGCAACCGCTAGGTGTGTCAGCATGCCCGGTTTGCTGTTGTGTGGGTGGACACACACGACGTTCCACACTCTGCACTTTCATGATTCAACCCCATGTGTATGCATGTCTGCACTCTGCAAATGCTAAGTGTGTGAGCATGCCCAGTAAGCAGTTGTGTGGATGGACACACAGTACAGTGCACACCGCGCCCGTCTGTGATTATACCCCATGTGCATGTATGTTCCCCCTTTGCAACCGCTAGGTGTGTCAGCATGCCCGGTTTGCTGTTGTGTAGGTGGACACACACGACGTTCCACACTCTGCACTTACATGATTCAACCCCATGTGTATGCATGTCTGCACTCTACAAATGCTGTGTGAGCATGCCCAGTAAGCAGTTGTGTGGATGGACACACAGTACAGTGCACACCGCGCCCGTCTGTGATTATACCCCGTGTGCATGTATGTTCCCCCTTTGCAACCGCTAGGTGTGTCAGCATGCCCGGTTTGCTGTTGTGTAGGTGGACACACACGACGTTCCTCACTCTGCACTTACATGATTCAATCCCATGTGTATGCATGTCTGCACTCTGCAAATGCTAAGTGTGTGAGCATGCCCAGTAAGCAGTTGTGTAGATGGACACACAGTACAGTGCACACTGCACCCTTCAGTGAGTATACCCCGTGTGCATGTATGTTTCCCCTTTGCGACCACTAGGTGTGTGGGCATGCCCAGTACGCCATGCATGGAGACACAGTACAGTCGGATCCGACGTCTGATACTAGGCTTGTAGCCATGGCCAATGACATCCTGCATAGCCATGGTGGCCGTCCAGGCGAGTTATATGTAGTTGCTATGCCCCAATGGCTGCCTACATCATGCATGCCGGTTGCTCTCTCATAGGGTGTACTGTCTGTGGTGCATCCCGTACCCATGTCGTGATGTTGTGCTCCGTAGTTAGTATTCCCGAGGGCAGCACTGACGTGTTACTGTACGCCCACCTTGGGATAGCAACATGCTGTGTGACTGCGCACTCTGTCTTCATTCCCTATTGGCTGCCTTGCCCCTGCAGATGATATCACCCACCTACGAGTATGCCTCTTGACAGTGCTGTGCTCAGTATGCTCGGTAGCGCGTTCTGTAAATGCATCATGCTATAGTGTGTTCATGTAGGTAGGCGTAGGTTCAACTCCCGGCCCTTCCCCGTTTGTGTTTCCAGCTGCCTCTGGGGATAGCAATGCTTTTAGATGCTTCACAACACATACCTTGGCTATCAGTGTCTATTCCTTTACAGATGATGTCACCCGCCTAGAAGTATGCCTCTGACAGTGCTGTGCTCAGTAAGCTCGGTAGCGCGTTCTGTAAATGCATCATGCTGTAGTGTGTTCATGTAGGTAGGCGTAGGTTCAACTCCTGGCCCTTCCCCGTGTGTGTGTTTCCAGCTGCCTCTGGGGATAGTAATGCTTTTAGATGCTTCACAACACATACCTTGGCTATCAGCATCTATTCCTTTACGGATGATGTCACCCACCTAGAAGTATGCCTCTGACAGTGCTTTGCTCAGTAAGCTCGGTAGCGCGTTCTGTAAATGCTTCATGCTGTAGTGTGTTCATGTAGGTAGGCGTAGGTTCAACTCGCGGCCCTTCCCCGTGTGTGTGTTTCCAGCTGCCTCTGGGGATAGTAATGCTTTTAGATGCTTCACAACACATACCTTGGCTATCAGCGTCTATTCCTTTACGGATGATGTCACCCACCTAGAAGTATGCCTCTGACAGTGCTTTGCTCAGTAAGCTCGGTAGCGCGTTCTGTAAATGCATCATGTTGTAGTGTGCTCATGTAGGTAGGCGTAGGTTCAACTCCCGGCCCTTCCCCGTGTGTGTGTGTGTTTCCAGCTGTCTCTGGGGATAGTAATGCTTTTAGATGTTTCACAACACATACCTTGGCTATCAGCATCTATTCCTTTATGGATGATGTCACCCGCCTAGAAGTATGCCTCTGACAGTGCTTTGCTCAGTAAGCTCAGTAGCGCATTCTGTAAATGCATCATGCTGTAGTGTGTTCATGTAGGTAGGCATAGGTTCAACTCCCAGCCCTTCCCCGTGTGTGTGTGTGTGTTTCCAGCTGCCTCTGGGGATAGTAATGCTTTTAGACGCTTCACAACACATACATTTGCTATCGGCGTCTATTCCTTTGCGGATGATGTCACCCACCTAGATGTATGCCTCTGACAGTGCTGTGTTCAGTGCTCTGAGTAGCGCGTTCCATACCTGTGTCATACTGTCGTGCGGTTGGGTAGGTAGGGGTAGGGTCAATTCCCATGCCTGCTGGCTGTGTGTGTGTGTCTATGCTCCCAGCCGCATGGGTTCATAGGTTCTGGTTTTAGACGCTCCGCAGCACACAGATATCCTGCTGACATCTCTGTGTTTGCGGATGTTGAGACGCAGCTAGTGGACTGCCTGTGTGCCTACTGTGGTTAGCGACCTCCGTAGCGTGTTCTCCACTTGCGTCCTGCTGTGGTGTGATAGGGTAGTGATGTATAGGTTCCACTACCGGCCTTGCCACATGTGTCTGTCTGTATCTCTCTCGATGTGTATATACATACATATGTTATGCCCATAGCACTGCTCTTGCATGGACAGCTGTCTGTCCCATGTATCGCATATTTGCACGGCTGACAAATAGAAATGTGGTACGATGCATATCCAAACATTGTCCATGCAACGTCCGTGTTCCGGGAGGTGTTGCACACCCTAGAGACATCTGCTGTATATCTTGGCAGACAGCTATCCTTGCTGTACTGTCACTGTACTTGTACACGCCATAGACCTTGTGTATCATTGCCTATTTATGGTGTGTGTATGTCTATCTGTGCTGTGTGCATGGTCGTGTGTATGTCCCACTATAATCATCTGTGCAGGTGTCGCCACTATGGGTAATCCATGTAGACAGCTGTTTCATGTGCATTTCAGCACATACCTGCGGACAGTTCTACCCCTCCTACAGCAGCACATTCCATCATCTTGCAGTGGATACTAGTGTTTCCACACACATGTATCTGTGTCTGTTCATAACACTCCACCTCAGGGAGCATATATCTGGACACGGCCTTATGTGATAGTGTGACACTCGGGGCCAGTCATGTCATGTTGCTCTTAGAACATTGGTAGTGGGCACAGTGATATGTTTTGCATGCATATGGCATTTCTGTCTGACTTGGTGTCTTCCTCGCATGTTTGTCATTGCTTCCTGTCGTCAGTTATCATGAGGGCACTGGACTGTTACTGTTACGTGGAACACAGCGAACATATGAGGCAGACTTCTACACAGTCTGCGTACATCTGTGCAGTTGCAGGGTATGTGTCTAATACAACATACCTACTGTCCACCTACAATACACACACAGTGTGTGGCGGCATAACAGACCACATGACATTGCTTTGTATTTGAACGGCACACCCACGCAGACAGTTGTATTCCTCACACAGGTCTACATCTGCTTATCCACACTACTTGTTCTTTCCTGTACCATATGTGTGCGTCGTATTTGCGCTTCCCGTCAATGGCGGGGCTTATGTACGACTATGGGAGCCTGGTAATTATTATGTTGACACTTCATGGCACCCTGGGGGACACTTCACCTTTGTGTCTGATTACCTTCCACATTGACCTTCGCGGGGCATACGGTGTCATTCACAATTACCGGGGTAGGACATATACATGTTTGCACATTTGTCCTGCTGTCTTTCTTCCCACCTGTCCACCTAGTATCACCAGTTCAGTACATGTATTCTGGACAGGTAGATCCTTCATACCCTGACCTGTTGACATTATGTGTACACGCCCTGACGTTCGGCCATTGCCCTTGTTACGTTTCGCATAGTGCTGTGCCTTTCTAGCTGACTGTGCGGTGGGTGATAGGGAGTGCTATTTCCATTGCATGATTACTGACACTCATAACATCCGTATTCATGGCTACGCCAGCATACCTCTCAAGTGTACCTCGTTACGGGGGACATACCTCATTTGGGTTCATAGGTTCATAGGTTCATACTACGCTATCTGCCCAAGGGCATTTATAAGCCTAGCCCAGAGTTTTGTGGCTTTCGCCACCCCTTTAGTTTGGAGGATACTATGCCCATTATTTTGCTGTGCCTCTGTCAAGCAGTGACACTGAGATAATCCCTGGGGTATATCTGCTATCTCCCATCCATTGGAAAAGATTTCTCTTGAACAGAGCCAGCGAGGTGCTCTGCCTCACATGTACCTGGATTTGGTTCCACAGCATAGGGAGTCTCTGGGTGATGAATCTGTCCCTCCAGCACGTCCTATTAATAACCGTGTCAAGGTTTAAGTCTCCCGCCCTTGTAGTTCTGAGGGATCTACATTTTTTGAGGTGAAGCATGTTCATCAATTCTGGGTTGGACATGGCCTTGTATGTCAGGCACAGGTCACCTCTGAGCAGACGGTAAGCGACTGAATAGAGCTGAAGTTCCTTCAGTCGGGCAGCATAGACATATTTTTGGGACCCTTTATCCTTTTGGTGAGGAACTTTTGGGGCCTTTCCAATTGCTGCAGGTGTCATGTCAGATACATTCCGAATGGGGCATTGTACTCAATCATTGGTCTGATGAGTGATGAGTACAGGGGGACGATGACTTCCCTTGCTCTAGATGTGAATCCCTTCATGATCAGGTGGGCAATGTAGAAGGTCTTCCTAACTACTTTGGCAACGTGAGTGTCAAATGAAAGGTTACTGTCAACCTGGGTACCCAGATCCCTGATAACCTCTTCTGTGCTTAGTGGGTTGCCGCCTATATGGTAGCTAGGGGTAACCTTGTTTTTCCCGAAGGGTATGACTATGCATTTTTTGGCGTTTAACTTTAGGCCATGGCTCTGGCACCAGTTTTCCGTTTCTATAAGACCCTTCTGAAGGATATCTGTGTCAGATGTGTTCTCAACTATGGCGCCCAGTTTGCAGTCATCTGCAAAGTTTGTCAGCCATAATCCTCCTGTGTTTGCTTGTACTTCTGAAAAGTAGATGCCGAACAGGAGAGGGCCCAGGACTGAGCCCTGTGGGACACCACTTGTGACAGGCTTTGAGTCTGACATGGCACCAGCAACTCTGACCCTGTGGGTTCTGTCACTTAGCCAATTTGCAACCCATCTTGTGATGTATGGGTTTACATTTAAGCTGTTGAGTTTTTCAATGATACCTGAGTGGGGTATTGTGTCGAAAGCCTTTGCCAGGTCGAGGTAGGCTGTGTGGACTGCCTTTCCCTCATCAATGACCTTGGTGACTGTTTCGAAAAAGTCAACCAGGTTTAAAAGGCATGATCTGCCCTTGACAAAGCCAAACTGGGTCGGATCCAAGGTCTGCAAGTCTCCTATGTCTTTATTTATGAGTTCCATTATGATCCTCTCCATAGCTTTGCAGATCAAGCTTGTCAAGCTGATGGGACGGTAATTTCCCGGGTCGGTGGAGGCATGGCCTTTGTGAAGTGGGACCACAGTTGCCATACGCCACTCCTTAGGCACGTATCCTGAGGTGAGGCTACGATTAAACAGCTGCCCTAACTGTGGGTTTAATTCCTCATTGAGTTCGTGGAGCACACATCCGGGGACACCATCTGGTCCCATGGATGCTGTGTTTTTTGCCTTGGAGAGAGCAGTTCTCACCTGAGCGTTGGAGATGTTTGGGGGGCTATAATTCTCTAGTATAGATATCTCACCTTTTGGGGGGGAGTTTGCACTGAACCTGTCAGCCAGTATGTTGGCAATGTCTGTAGGTTCAGTAATTTTTACATCATTTTGAACTAATTCTGAGCATATCTGGGAGTTTTCTCCCAGGTTTCTAACATAGCTAAAGAAGGCCTTATGATTGTCCTTTGAATCCTTAGCAACATTTCCCTCAGAATTTGCCTTGGATGATTGGGGTCTTGGATGATTGGGGTCTTAAATGGGTCCTGCTCCTCGAAATTCCACAAAGTTCCACATTGAAAGGGTCTGTTACACATTCAGTGTTAGGAATGTTTTAGGTGAAATCCATGGTAAATTGACATTAATCATATTAATTCATTAAAGGATCTTCATTATACGTGCGAACAGCGTATTTTAACCATCCTATGACCTTCCTAGTTGAAGTTGTTAGTAAATAATTAGTATGTGTTCCACATTTTGCCCATTTGTTCCACATTATGGAGGCGAGTGTTCCTCATTTTGGTGATGGGAGGTTGAGAGCTATGTACGCCAGTATTCGCACAATGGTCTGACTTTGTATGGGGTATTTCTAATGTAGTATCTGTATTTCCTGTGCTATGCCTTACTGCAGCTGTGTTATTCCGACAGATTTCCAGTTATGGGTGCCATCTTGGTCGTACGCATGTCCATCCATGGGGATCGCCTAAAGGACACTGATATAGGGCTGTACATATTTCACACCTGCTTTCCGCATTATCTGGTGGATGCTTTGCACCATTAGTGGGGATTAAGGCATGTGCTATACTCACATCCCTCCCACGGGGCGGGCCTATGGATTCTCTGCCAAACAGCACCTAGGCCCATTTCTGCATACCCAGGTTCCCATGCCTGCAACCCTCGATGGTACACATTACACATGGTTAATGTGTGCGGTACTGGGATGTGGATGCACTTCTATGGACTCGCCACTCTGGGGATATCTGTCCATATGTCCTGCATTTCATGGACACATGTGTCATCAACCTTGCACAAGCTTTTAGTGCATGTATAGCTGTTCCGTAGTTGCGGCTGTCACTTCTTTTGCATCAATCGCAGCAGGGGTTGCGAATGGAGC
Source organism: Protopterus annectens (assembly GCF_019279795.1). Lineage (NCBI taxonomy): Eukaryota > Metazoa > Chordata > Ceratodontiformes > Protopteridae > Protopterus > Protopterus annectens. The sequence goes on from NC_056737.1 coordinate 99,608,877, forward strand.
AATTTTTGGAGTCCTACAATGGACACCAGTGTGCATGTGTGAAGTGTAGAACTTGCTGGACTGTCACCTTCTGGCCAGTGGTTTTGACTGCTGCTGTATGTTCCCCGTTCGCTGACGTCTGTTTGACTACCCATATTATCTATTACTTGGCATATTTATATCCATGTGTCATATATACGGGACGTAGGGCTGTTGTGTGTACATATATACATGTGAACCCCTCGTTTCATACCTTGCTTTGTTACTGTCTGTGGATTACCTGTGTACACACATATATAACCATACCATACCTTTCCACTGTACAGGTTCTGGCAGAGTGTACGGATGGTTGGCCCTTTACCTTAGGTGTGTGTTACATTGACCTGTGTCTATCTGGCAATTTGCTGGCATTTCATGTGAGACTTACTTGATTCTATAGAGACCGGATTCTATATGACGTGCTTCCACTGACTACATTTTTCTTTGTCTTCTGGAATCTTTATGTGACCAGTCCTTTTTGGACACTTTCTATTGTTGTTCATTTTTGTTTACATATATGACTGCTTTGGTATGTTGTGCTATTATTGTGTGTGGAGCATTTCTCCCCGGGCCTCTACTGACAATGGACATGTATACAGCTAGCCTCGCCCGGTCAACAAATGTGAATCAACATAAAACGTACATAAACGTACGGTGGCACCTTCTGACAAGTAGGTCGGGTTACAGATGCATACCCTTCGTCAATCCCTGCTACTAACACACCCGTTATTCTATCCACATTCTATGTTTGTCTTATCACATATCATGTGTTTCTCACTATTTGTACCAGTACTTTGCATGGCATTGTCCAGTTCCATACTTTCAGAGGCTGACAGTTTTAAAACATGTATAACTAACGTGGGGGACACAGCATTAACTTACCCTGCTGTGAGCGGATCACACGCACAGGCGCACTTGCATTTCCTAATTGTGGGTTACGTGCAGGCGCACATGCATATCCGTATTCTGGGTTACATATGTTTACTGGGTCTGTGTGATTACGTGGCCTGTATTAGTTGTGACTGTTCCAGTAACATAACTCTGATCCGGTTGATGGACATGTGCGGGACACACTTTCACCTTTACACATGTAACTGTCTTTGCGGCACAGATGCATTACTTACACGTTCACATTTATATGTTCTATAGACGTAATTCAAACGGGACTGCATTCACGTTGGCCGGTTGCTGTGAGCACTACACGTTTGCTGTTCTGTCTCATTTATATGCATACCCATGGTACATAGCTACATTAACATACCCCCCCCCGCACTCACTTATGTCACAGGCATCCATTCTCCTGCTGGGAAAAGTGCGGTACTACATGTTACACGTTCCCTATTCCCTACTGCTCTTGACCCAGGATGCATATGGCGTGACCGCAGGGATATTCAGATCACAGGGGCTTATAGCCCCAACACATACAGGTCTTTGATTGTCAGGGTGTTCCTGTGGTGCTCTGGGTTTGGTCTTGTCCGCCTAGTGTACGGAACTGCCCTGACCGTGTATGAATGTCAGACGAGGCACATGGGCACGGTTCGTCCATGTCTATTATACCATGACTGCCCCCATTATTCCTAACCGTGCACGCTGATTGGCCAGTGTGCCCGTTGTAGATCGGGTTATAGTACTGGCACACGGTCCGGTCGCCCGGACCTATCTCCATTAGTATACCTCGGTATTTATAACCTGTCTTGCTATGTTACATGGGTTTAACATAGCGTGACAGCTTTAACTGAGCCACGGTGATGTCTGTTGCTTACTTTGTGCTTGCTTACTTTGTGCCAGTCTGTTTCTCATTTAACATAGCGGGACAGGTTGTACAACACAGAAACGGGGACACAGAGCTCTCCGTTGCTGTTTTGTATTGATTTGCTATGTTGACTGTGTTTTACATAGCGAGACAGTTTTGACATTAGCAACGGACATCTCGCGCAGTACGGCAGCACCGCCGCGGATGCCAGATATCTGCTGACGGGCAGCAGACAGGCATTCTGCTGTGCCATTATGTCTGGGGATTGATAGTTTATTTTCCTAGATGATATGGTATAATAGCAATAACCCACGTCTGGGTGTGGGTACTGCTGTATTTACCCACGGTGGCCTTTGTTTGGTCCCTCGGGCATCGCCCTCGGGACCGCACCACATCTACCGTGGGTATATTCGCAATTACCCACACCCAGGCGTGGGTTATTGCTATGATATTCATTCCGTATGTACAGACACGAGTGTTTGGGCAACCAACAATAGCTTCTGCTATTGCCATACAATGCTGTGGGTGGTGCCGGTTAGCATACATATGCCATGTTCTGCGTTTTTCCCATTCACACTTGTCTATCCCCTGTCATTATTCATACGTGGATATTTATGTGGCACATGACTGAACTATGTATTACCTGCAGGTATGCTGTCTACAGTGCACATATGTGACGGTTGGTTACAGTGTATCTGTGTACCTACCTCTGTGATACTGGGGACTACCACACATCCTTCGCAGCATTACATGCGTATGTACATACTATTATTCGGTGGCCTGTGGAAGGTTGTCGGAGCACCGGTTACATGTGTCCCTATTTGTGCACGCATCGTGTTGGTCTTTGTCTGGCCTTCATTGCTATCATGGGTTGGATAGTGGTGTTGGTGTGTGTTTGGGTTGTATTTATACTGCCGATACGTCAGCGGGGGGTGGGGTTGGCACATGTTCCTCTTTGCAGGGGGCCCCATTATGGACATATGTGCCCTGCGTCGACACGACACGTGCCATATGTCCTGTGATATTGACACAGTCGTGTATGTCTTCATGCATTACTACTTGCGTGTTACGGGCATTTGGTATCTGGTACGCATGACTATTATGTTGGATAGCTTAGGCTATTCCCATGCTATGACATAACCATTCATCCGGGCATATACATGTTATTCTATCCTTTGCATTGGCCGTGGGTGTTTTGCCATACGGAACAACACATATCTACGAGTAATGTCCCACCTTGACATTTTGTGCATGTGGCAACCCTGCTGGGGTGACCTGCTTGGTGGATGGCTGTTCCACCCTGTGTATTGTGTTTGACATGTCTGCATAGCTAATCATTGGTACAGTGGCTGCACATACTGCTTTGTCCAGATGTGTCCAGTTATGGACACCGTGGCGTGTGAACACTTGTGGGGTTTCGACAGGTCCGTAACCACACGCGGGATGTACACATTCTGCCGACACATTCACATGCAGCCATTTGGATATCAGTACCTGGGATGGGATGTTGACATGTGGGGTGCATATTTGCATGCGTGTCGCTGCCTAGGACAATACTTCCTACTACATCTGGGGTATACCCACTGTATGTAGGTGTGCAGCTGCGCAAGGCTGCTAGCTGGATTGGGTGGACAGTCGGACATGGGTGCGGGTTACGTGCTATGATGGGGTTGTTGTGTATTACATTTGCATGCATGGGTTCTGCTTCTGGATATTCCGATTCGGCATACGCCATCCTATGTGTATGTGATGGGTACATTGCTGTGTCTAGCACATTTTACTATACACGTTTGTCTGTGTTTGGGATATCTGGTTTCTTTCTGGTTGTTATATGGCTACGACTGCCCAGCTATGTACCCTCACTACCACTGTGGGACTGCTGGTGACCATGCCCATGGGGCTAGCCGTGTGTAGTTGCGGCGAACTGACATGATGCGGTACACCTCCAATGGGTATGCCTGCTGACAGTGCATTGCGTGACGGACACGGTATGCCGAGTATCCTTTGTTCCGTGGACGGGAACATTTTGTACTTCGTGGATTTATGTTTGGTTCTCCATTTTGTGTGGACGGGTACTATGTTGCGTACTCTGCTTACGTATCATTTTCCACGGACACTGGTTGGTGCGGTTACTATTGCAGGCGGCCTGTGACAGTCAGCACTTTAGGTTGCTCATCGCCTGCCAGCTTGGCCACGCCTACTGGCGCATCCTACTTGGGCTCCCTGGACTCACGCACGTGCCCTGTGCACATGGTTGTGGTTGCGGCGCACACTCATTACTATGCATGTGGCACTGCTACGCCAGTTATACGCTGCACGTCTGCCACAAGCCTTACGCCGGCCTTGCGCCGAGCTTCATGAATCCGGGGGAGTATCTATTTACTTAATAACTGTGCTATAGCAGCATCTAATTAGATAATAACTACTCTGAACAGCATTTTTACTACTGGTGGACTTATAAAATTCCAACATTAGAACAAAATTCAATTTCATTCAGAGATTATCCCTGATGACTTAGTAGTCATCTTTAAATGAGCCTAGCACCTTATGAATTTATTGTAATTATTAAAGCACTTGACATTAACTGCATTGCTCTTAAAAGGATATTCATTTTCCAGTTTAAATGGATATAGTATTGCGACTTCTTTAAAATAACTTTTTATTCTCTACAAAAGGGATCTATAATACTGCTACCCTTCTGTAGAAGTTGCTTATGTTACGCAATAGTATGCTAATATTACAAATATATGGTTTTCTCATTCCTAGTTATCTGCAAGAGAATAAGTAGTACTGTTTGCTATACTTGTTGCAGCTTTTCTAATGATAGTTATCCAAATGCTGTAGCTTGTCTATTGCTAGTGTATCCTATTACTGTTGGCTAACTGCCGCTAGTGTAGAGTTTGCTGCTATTTTCTCCCCAGCATCTATCAATATAGTGGCTCAACAAGAGAAATCCCTGTAGGACAAAACAAAACTTGCAAAAAGGACAAACTACATAAAAAACAAGAAATGGTGCCCAAAGAACAACAAAGTGTACTAAATATATTTAATTAAGCGTTTTTGTTTGACTCAATTTACAAACTTCTTCAGATGAAATGCTAATCAAAACTATATACATTTAGAAACTGTAGCATATGTCATGTGAATGAATATAACCAATCAAAAGACATTACATTATCTAAACCCCACCCATAGCAACCAAATAACTCTATGTACACTGAACCATGCATGCACAGGATTATTAAAATATTCAACTAAATAAAAATAAAAAGAATGTCTTTTGATTGGTTGCATTCATTCACATGACATATGCTACAGTTTTTAAATGTATGTAGTTTTGATTAGCATTTCATCTGAAGAAATTTGTAAATTGAGTCAAATGAAAAGCGCTTTATTAAATATGTTTCGTACACTCGGCTTATTGTTCTTTGGCCGCCATTTCTTGTTTTTTTACAAAACTTGCAAAAAGGCTAAAGGTCCAGCAGTCTATGTTCCATTAAACTTTATGCTCCTTCCTTAGAGCTCTGTATTATAGTGGCCTGCACACTACTTGGGTGCTGAGTTTCAGGCTTTTCCTCCCACCAATCCTAAATTTGTCAATCTTTCCCCTCTCTTTATCACTGCATTATATGTGATACTATAACCGTCCTGCTGCCTTCATTCACTTATAAGCAATAAAAAAACTGTAGATCCTACTAATATAAGGTACTAACCTGAGGATACAGCAGAATAACCATTGGCTGATAGTTTTTGGTCATTTTTTTCCATCCATTGACCGATGTATAGCCTGCTCCATTCTCCCTTGCTACACTCGGCAACACCTCACTCCCCTACCCTACTCCCATTCCCACACCCCCTTCCAATATATTTATACCTCTAGCAGCCCCTTCCTAATCTGCATCAAACATTAACCTCCCTCACAGCAGTAACATTATCCTCACCCTTTACTTTGTTCCTCAACATTCTAGAATCTTCTATGCCTTACCCAGTTCCTGAGTAATACCTCCTACCTCTTATCTCTAAATCTCTACTTTGCATATGATGACCTACACCTTGCAAATCATTATCTTCCTATGCACCCTTACTGTCCATCTTCTAATACTAACTCTGGCTACCTGCCCCCACATCCTCTTAGACATATATCCAAAATCCCCAACCCTCACCATACCGCCTTATACAAATGCATGCAGCTACTCTTTCATCTCATCCTCCTTATTCAACTGTTGCAAAATTTATCTAAATAAACTAAAACTCTCCCCTACTAATATCAAACTTAGTGTAATGTCATCTACTCCACTTATATCCCCATTAAAAATCCATAACCTACAAACTGTTATACATCATCTCCTAGTACTATCTCAATGCAGAGATATTCATCCCAATCCTGGCCCCAACAACTTATCAATATACATCCAACTTTCCAATAATCAAAACCTATGCATAATAACAGTAAATGCATGCAGTATCTGTTACAAAATTACCAAATTCCATGCTTGGCTGTCTCATTATACCCCCAATATTATAGCAGTAACAGAAACCTGGTTAAAACTACATATATCAGACTCTGAAGTTATCCCATCAGGATATAATATCCTTTGAAATGATAGACTCCAATAAAAAGGCAGGGGTATAGCAATAATCTATAGTGAGTCCTTAACAATTACAGCCTTCTCCAAATTGGCCCCTACCTTTGGAAATATTGAATTATTACTTGCTTCCCTACACATTAATAATAAGAAACAATTATGGCTTGCTGCACTATATACTCCCCCAGGCCAAAATATCCCCATTTTGGAAGACTTCCTATCCTGGGCACACCACAATATATCCAATGAAACTATAATTCTTGGTGACACAAACAATTGACAAAGCATATCCTCCATCTCCCATACAAATAGTATACATTTGTACTAGTTTACACAGCTCATCACAGGCCCTGCATGAACTATAACTAACCAATCAGAGTCAACCTTAGACAGGATTTAAGTAGCTCATCCCCATAATTATACCAACACTGGAACCCTCCCAAGCACCTTAAGTGATGTCCTGCCAGCCTTCACCCATTGAATCCATACTCAAATACCAAAAACACATTCTTATAGAACATCCAGGAACCTTACCCATTTTATCAAAACATATTCATAAATACATTAAAATCTCAGAAATGGACCCCAGTAAAAACATTACCCCTGGATGATGCTGTAAATTATTTCAAGCAAGGTCTTTCTACAAGTTTACTATCATAATGTCAATGATCAGTTATAACTTGAACTAAAACATCGACTTGTTTTCTCGAAAGTTGACATTTACGAGAGTGTAAATGTCGAACAAAACCCGGTAATGTCAATTCGACATAAATTGACATACCATTTGCTCTGCACCTATCACAACAGGAACAACAGTTCTTTTCAACAGTATGAATGTACTGCACAACACTAAACTTTACATTTTTACAGGAGGGGCAAGCCTGTCCTGCATCACCCCTTGTGGGGGGCTGTGCCCACACACCCACTGCAAATTATATATTCCAACCCTGTGATCTCACTACAGTGAGGAAAAGGATAAATTTCCCAAACCTCACTGTACTGTGATCTTTGACAGTACTTCAAGTTCATATCAGCGAATGCAGAGTATATTCTCTGATATGAATGTTCAATAAGGAGATGTTCAGCAAGATGGATATTCGAAAATCCAACTTTCGAGTGTTCCAGCTGCGAAGCATTCCCATTTGCAATTGTTATAGTAAATTCTTTCTAGATACACTTACTAGCCTAGCCCCTATTTGCACCAATAGAACAAAGCTCAACCATGCACCCTCACTATCAAAACAAGCTTTCCTTTCCGGAGACCGAGCCTGGAAAGAATGACATAAAAATAGAAACCCACAAAATAAACTCAACTACAAGCAACTTCATAACAAAGCTGAAAAACTAGTCATGAATGACAAGAAAAATTATTTCTCAGCACAATTATCCAACCAAAAAAAAAAAAAAACAACACAAAAAAGTTTTGAAAATCTGTTTCCTCCCTCCTTAATCCTGGAACCTTGCAAAAAACAACACCTTCTCCTTTTAAAGACCCACAACAAATTGCCCATACATTTAACTCCCACTTTATCAATACCATTTAAAACTTCTCAAAGACTCATCTCCAAAAACTAACTTAAACTATCATAATCTAATGAAAACTCTAAACCTCACTCAAGATACCCCCAGTTCTCTTTCTTCCCCAACCAGTGACATCACTAAAAACAACTCATAATTCCCCCATTTTCCATACAGCCAGTATCCACCTTTCCTAGTATTTAAACTTCTAACCAAACTAAGACCTTGCTCCCTCTCCAATGATAATCTTCCATCTGAATAGCTAAAACATACAGCTGATGCAATAGCCTATCTTGTCAGTATTCTTAAAACTGACCCATCTCAGAATCATATGTCCCCCAACTCTGGAAAAATCCATTATTACTCCATGACACAAAGGTGGTAATACTAATGATCTCTCAAACAACTGGCCTATCTCTATACTCTCACTACTATCAAAAATCTTAGAAAAGTGTGTATGTGCTCAACTCCTCAAGCACCTTTGTGACAATGATTTCCTTGTATGCAATCCAACACAGATTTCATCCAGCACACAGTACTACTACAGCCCTACTCTCTTTCACTGATATTGTGAATAAAGGTCTTGATGCTGGTCTGTTAACTACAGTAATCTTGTTAGATCTGTCCAAGGCTTTAGACACAGTATCACACCCCAAGCTGCTGCTACAATTAGAAAAACTAGGATGCTCCCAAAATTTCCTAACATGGTTTTCTAGCTACCTACACAACAGAAAGTAATCTGTCAGATGGTAAAATAAAAAATCTGATTACTGTGTCAATAACATGGGAGTGCCCCAATGATCCATTCTGGGGCCTCTCCTTTTCAATATTTTCATTAATAATCTTCACAAAGCATCCCAGCAATGTATACTCATCCAATATGCCAACAATACTACTATTAACTCCTCTTCTAGCAACTTCTCTGATCTCCTTAGGATTACACAAAATGCCCTTACCTCCATAGAAACATGGCTAATTATACAACTACCCCCCCCCCCCCATTAATATTCCAAAACATGCACGCTGATTGTTCAGCGTGCACATTGTAAATCAAAGTTATAGTAATGGAAAAAGGTGTGGTCGCCCGGACTTTTACCATTAGTATAACTCTTTTTTTTTGTTTACAGCAATGGAGAATGCAAGATCTCTGTTGCTTGTTACAACCTGTCTTGCCATGTTAAATGAGTTTAACATGGCGAGTCAGCTTTTAAAAAAAAGCAACGGAGCATCTCCGTTGCTTTTTTTAAAGTTGTCTCGCTATGTTAAACCCATTTAACATAGTGAGACACTTTAAAAAGCAACGGAGATCTTGCTTTCTCCGTTGCTTTTTTCAAAACTGTCTTGCTATGTTAAATGGGTTTAACCTAGCAAAACAGCTTTAAAAAAAGCAACATTGATTCTCCGTTGCTTTTTTTAAAGCTGTTTCGCTATGTTAAACTCGTTTAACATAGCAAGACAGGCTGTAAAAAGCAACAGAGATCTTGCTTTCTCCATTGCTTTTGCCCACAGCTCTGATGTACTGTGTAAATATATGCATGCGCAGTACATCAGAACTGCCGCAGAATACCCAGACAACTGCGGAAGGGCAGCAAGGAGGCATTATACAATGCCATTATTTAAGAAAAGTAATTATTTTTTTTCTTAAATAATGTCATTGTATAATAGCAATAACCCACTTCTGGGTGTGGGTAATGCTGGATTTACCCACGGTTGGCTTTGTTTGGCCACTCGGGCTTCACCCTCGTGACCAAACCACACCAACCATGGGTAAATCCAGCATTACCCACACCCAGGTGTGGGTTATTGCTATAATGATGCACAACTATTGCTGAACCCCCAAAAATCTAAGCTCCTACTATTGTCAACAAAACCACCAATTTCAGACTTTACAATTTATTCACTAAACAATACAGAAATCGAACTAGTGAAGACAGCTAAATTATTAGGCATAACTGTACATGACAAACTCCTCTTCAAACAGCCTACAATAAAAAATGTCAAGCTAGGCAAACGGTATAGGCATAAACATTTTTAGATAAACCAACCAAACTAAAACTTGCAAGCACTCTACTTATCCCTTCCCTCCTTTATGGTAGTCCCATTTTCACCAGCCTTCACACATCTCCCTGTAACAAACTACAATCATATTACTATAAAATAGCAAAATTTGCTTCCTGGATGCCTAACCGCACCCACCACTGTCAGGCCATTTTGGAATTAAATTGGATGGAATTCCCTATACCCAACTTACTGTTGCCCACAAACTGATTTATAAACCTAACAACTACCCTGCCCTTTGTCCTTTCTTACAGTCCTATATCCCTACCCCCAATCTTTGGTCTACCAACAAACAGCTTTTAAGTAGAACCAAACCCAACAAAAGAGTGGGACAAAGTTTATATTCCTACACCACTGCCCGATTATGGAAATAATAGTGGCTTCTTCAGTCACTCAACTAGACTCCCCAAAAACCTTTAGAACTGCACTAAAATGTCACTGCCTCAATAGTCATATCTGTTCCTGTGCAGAAAAGTCTAAGCCACCTCAAACAAATAAAAATGTAACTATTCTTCCTTTTCACATTCATCCTCTGAGTAACTCTTCTCTATATCATCTTTCTCTAAATCATCTAACATATTCTAATCTCTCTCTCTCTCTCTCTAGTCTGAGGCAATGTCTTAAATCCCCTAAGCATTTAAAACAATCTGTTTACCTTGATTCAAATGTCATCTTTATTTGAATGCTTTTTATTGTTAAAGTGTTGCATGTATATATTAATACCTAATATGCTTTTTCAAAGCCTATGCTCATTAAATATTTTATCTTTAAAGTTCTCTGTAATAAATAATTTCTGGAGCTTTTTTCCCTGGGCTTCCATTGAAAATAGGTTTCTGACCCAGTGCACTTTCCCAATTAACAAATGTCAATAAATAAATAAATAGATAATAAATAAATTTGCAGGAGAGAAATGCAAAGTGTTGATGATGAAGTAAGATCTCTGGAGAGGAGGCCTGAATAAGCAGGTCATCCAGGTATCGAAAGACCTGTATCCCTCTTAACATGCAGAAAGCAATCACAGGTGCAAAACATTTGGTGAAGACCCTAGGGGCAGTGCAGAAAATGCCAAGAACAACTAAAAATGTAAAAAAATTCCTGAAAAGAGGATGAATAGGAATGTGTAGCGAAGCATCCTTGAGATCTTGGGAAACTAGAAAAGCTTAAGAAGGCAACATAATAAACAAGGTTTGAAGGGACAGCATCCCAAAGGAAGGGACCTTCAAAAGATGTTTAGCTGAGAGAGATCCAGAATGGGTTTCCAGATGCATTCTTTCCTGGGGACCAAGAACATTCTGGAGTAAAACCCCTTCCCCTTTGAGGAACTGGAACTTCCTGAATAGTTCCCTGATTCAACAGGCCCTGAAACACCTCTTGAAAAAGGGACAGTTGTCCCTTGAGGAAGCTGAGGAATGCCCAGAATGAGGGGAGGAGATTTCCACACCATATAGTAAACCTGGAAAATTATGAAAGAACCAAGGAGTCTTGGGTGATCTGTAGCCAAATAGGAAGGGACTGAGAGAGATGTAGAGAAAGAGGAATGTGAATGAGAAGAACAGGGCAAGAATAGTCAGACAGCACCTGGTTTGTCAGGAAAAGGCAGCTTCTGAGTAAAAGAGGTTTGGGTAGCCTTAGCAGGGTAGACTCTCTACCACATTTTTTTACCTTTGGGGGAGGGTAGGACTGTCTATGGACAAAAGCTGGCTTATTAGGATAATTCCTTTGAAACTTGGGTACAGGGAAAGCAAAAAATATGCTTCAACTCCTGTAAGGCCTTGCCCTTTTCTTGCAGGGATGTAAACAACTCCACAGCACCAGCACCAAAAAAATGCTTATTGCCTAGAGGAGCGTCCATCAGTTTGGCCTTGACACCACCAGGCAGAGGCTGAAGTCTGAGCAAGGAATACCTCCTCAAACAGATTCAAAAGCAGCAGCCCTAGATGAAGCATCAGTTGCATCATAGCTGCATTTAATGGAATGGCGAGCAACTTGGGAATACATTCCCAGCTGATCCAGAGCAGAAGCATTCCCCTCAGAATCACTGAGATCTGAAATACCCTAACAGGCTTGAGAGAGAAGATCAAGAACATACTTAGTCATATGTGCCTGATAATTAACAGTTGTAAAGACTAGGGTAGAAGAAGTATATACATTCGTACCCAGCCTCTCCATGATTCTGTTATCCTTACCAGATATAAGCAACTTAGTGGAAGGCAATAATTTGAAGGACGTATCAGAAGCAATTGACACTGCAGAGGGGTCAGCAATGGGACACTTGAAAAGAAACTTGCAGTCCTCAGGCACTTTATAAAGCCTATCAGTTTTTTTGTTTTTTTTTAGGATCAGGGGGTTGGGAATCAGGAGCCTGAGAAGCAGTGGAAAAAATCATCCAGCAAGGCAGCAAGAACAGGAGGAACAGCAGAGGGTCTAGGAGACTCCATTTGTAGAAGCTCATACTACTGCTTCTGAATATCAGGCACATGACTGCAGTCCCCATTTGAAATATTATATCATTCTGGAAATACTATCACCAAAAGAAATCTCCTCAAAAGGAAAGTCAGGACTGATAGACTGTTCTTCCTCAGAACCATAGTCAAGTGGTGAAGGAATCTGTAAAGAATATGTAAGGCATTTTTCATCAAAATCAGCAGCATACTCCTCCGAAGAATCCTGCTCCCTGGATCTCTTAAGAGGGGTAGAAGACAAGGGAGGAGCAAGAACAGAAACTCCCTGTGCAGGTGTAAGAGCCATAAGGACATTAAGCAGGCCTTGAGTGAGGTTTTGCTATTCACTCTGAGGATCTTTTTGAGCAGGTGAAATATGGTTGGTTTTCTGCTTCTTTTTAAGTGTGATGTCTGCCTGAAAAATTTGGGAGGCTTTGAACCCTGACAACACTCAACATTGGTAGTTGGAACCTCATCGCTTACTAAATTCTGAGGAATACCCCCTAGGCCCTTCAGTAATAACCAGCTGGTGTTCTACCTGTACATCCAAAGCAGACATCTACAAAACTTCCATGAACATGCATGATGTTGGAATCATGCCAGCCTCTGAAGTGGTTATGGTAGAGGAAACCAAGAAAGAAACTGGACTATCCTCCAGACTTTCACCAGTGTCAAGAGAGACATCCGGTGAAGGTGGCATAGCCGAAGAATCAGACAGAGCTTTCTTGGCCTTTTTATTCACAGATGGATGGCCCTCAGCCCAGGAAGATCCTTCCATGGTATCCCTAGCCAACAGTTAAGTCACTGGTTCTCTAAGTAAATCACAGGGGAAGAAGGCCAACTTTGCAACATCTTAGGGATGAAATATTGACAAATCTCACAAGATGTATGGTTGTGGGAAGCACTTAAACAGACAAACATTACTTGTGACAATAATTATGGGGTATCTGTCTCCCACACTGGCATTTCCTCTTTCTGGATTATATGAAACCCAACAGCCAGAAACAAGGCAAAACTTAAGACAAGAAAATCAAAACCCCCAATGCGGCACTTATCTGAAAATGATAGAAACCAGTAGAACAAATGTTCACACCAATGATTGAAGATGCTGTTTGGACTGGTGGCAAAGAAGTTCTGAGGATGGTATGTCCAGATGTCACTTTTATAGCCTACAGCATGCACGGGGAGTATAAGCGTGATGAATGACGTACCCATTCCAACCTAAAGGCTTTGTATACCGACTGGACGTTGGGCTACCCTTGGCAGGAGATCCCTATTGAAAAGAATACTGCAACAGTGATATGGAAGGCCATCTAGTATTTCTGCCTAAATAAATTACTTTTCCCACAGCTATCACCTTTTTTGCTGTTAGCTTACTTAAATATCAACACAGATCCAGCAGAACACTGTAGCTATTTGTTTCTCTTTCAAAGGATAGTTAATGTCTTATTTCTGGCTTTATTCATTTGTGTCTGTCCAGCTGCTTAGATTGTAGCAACATGCCATTCACTGTGGTTCTTAATAATTATAGGCTTGGTCTACCATGCTGAATTTCCTGGGTTGTTGTGTCTTTCGGCTTTTCCCAGTTAGAGGTCGCCACAGCGGAACTCCGGTCTGCTAATGATTGGCAGTTGATTTTTACGTGCCGAGTTGCCAGCCCTGACACACAACCTTCAACGAAGGTACACCCATTCACGCATGTCTCCACGCAGAAGACACTCTAACTGAGAATCGAACCGGACAGCGTCTTACTGTGAGGTGACAACGCTACCGCAGCACCACCACCGCGGATGCTGAATTTCCTGGGTATGTTAAAAATGTTAAAAAATCTATTTCCTTGACTTACTTACTTCTACCTTCTTTAATTTTATGAAGTAAGAAAACAAAAGTATTCCTTATTTTTTAGTCACCATTTCTGACTATGTATCTGTTAATTTAGTGCTTGGAGCAAGTGGGAACATGGAAGATGCAGATGAAGATGAAGAAAGATGATGGATAGTGGGAAGCTGTCAATGAGTAGTCACAGTGACTAAGTGGGAGAGCGTTAAAGGTCCTTATAACATTTAGTGTTTCTCAGTAGCCTGCTTGGACTACTTGTTGAAGAAACCGAGAAATAAACTAGGTAAAACTGTGCAACAGTGTGCAGGACTCTAAATCAGTTCCGTTCAACTTGGCATTTGTATAAATATTATTGGTTTAAGAGAATTTTAGTAGTTTACTGTGAGTTAGTGGTTGCTATAGTAACATCTAGAGAAGGAGAAGGCAGAGGCAATCTGACTCCTTGAAATCTATAAAATTTAGGGGCATCAACCTACAAGAGTCAGGAGCTTGGAGATCCCACTATGGGTTGCAATGGGCCATTAGTAATCCAAGAGGTTGGTATTTGCGGCTCTGTGCATATGGTTGCAAATAAGCCTGTGCAGAAGTAAATAGTATTTAGTAGGTAAACTCTTGGAGATCTCTGCTGGGTGGTCATCTGAGGATGTTAGTTATAAGCCAGTGAACCACCCTGTTTACTTCATTTTTTGTTATAGATACTCACTGCACCAGAGAAACAGAAAGAGTGTGAGTGATAACTTGGAACAGGTAAGTTTGAATGAGAAGTGGAAACAGCTAATCATGACATTTTGGTAACAATTCTGGAATGTCATCAGGATCTGCTGAACTCATCTCCTTGGTTCACCCTTTTTTATGATCCCACAGGGCTGGATTACAAGCAAATGCTTTCTGTCTCTGTAGTCTCATTGCCAAGCAATTGTGAGCTTTAAGATTATTTTTATTTTATTTATTTTATTTTACATTTGTTGACTGGGCTAGTCTAACTGGATATATGTCCATTTTCAGTAGATGCCCGGGGAGATAAGCTCCATGACAAAACTGTTAACATAAAAAATTACAAAGAGAATATATAACAAGAATGAAATTATAGTAATATATACACTGACAAATATGGTTAATAGGAAATCATTTGAAGAAGAGGTAACAAATACAATGAAAACTGGAATTTCAAAAAAGACATGGAGGTACATTCCATAAATGCAAAAGGAGGCAGGCAGGCTAGTTCAATTTACAGGTAAAGTAAATCTCTTAATAGCAAAGAAAGATTCATGACAAAGAAATTATCAGAATGAAATGTCTCTATGATAAAGAAATTCAAGAGGACCTTCTCCAGGACTATGCATGCCTTTATGTCAAGAAGCTGTTATGGGTAACTTTGTAAATCTTTTAGCATAAGAAAATAGGCCATTTTATATACAAGAAAATGACTCCCATGTTATGAATTATGTTTTGAAAGTGATGCATTTCCTTATTACAAGGATTTCCGAAGTCCTGCAACCCAGGAATGCACATATGCTGTGAGAAACCACTTATATGTTTCATAGGTACTTACTAGACTATTGATCTATAAGGCTCTTTAAAAGCCAAATCATACATTCCCATGAAATTTTTAGTCCTTATATTTACGTACAAATAACCAACAGAGGAGCAGAATATTTACATGTTGCCCCTATCCATGAAGAACAAGGGTGCTAAACCAGGGGTGAATTTGTGGTAACCCATAGGGACTCATGTTACTCTTTCAGACTCATCAGCAGTTTTACAGGCTTCCATAAGATGGTGTGCAACAAGTATGTCTTTGAAATATGGGTATTCAGGGAAGACTTGATATACCTGCTATCTTGTGTTGGGATGTAGGATTGCAAGCTTCAAATAAGCACTTGGACAAACAGCAGTTGGAAAGAGGATTACATATAATCTGGAATCTACAAACTATCAGAATGACCAAAAATGTACCTGTCATATCAGAAGTATCAAGGTGAATCCCATGCAAACCCAGGGGTTCAGCTGGGAGAATAGGTATTTACACCTACCAGATCTTCATCCGACGTTGTACAGTAGAGATACCTAAACAAGGCTTTTCTTCGACAATTCATCCACCTCCCAGATTGTATTCTGTTTTCCCGTGCACATACCTGAATCACCCTGATCTATCCTATTTTATGTTTTCTCTAATTGGAGCTACTTTGGCTTCTGCTCTTATTGCCTCATTTCTTCAATTGTCCCACAGTATGCATCCTACCACCTGTCTCAGGCACTTCATCTCCATTGTTGGCAAGCTAGATTTTTGCTTGTACTTGAAATATTTGTATGTATGCATGTTTTACCTCTAGTTTCCTCAACATCTCTGCCTTTGCTGCCCAGGACTCTTTACCATCCAGTAGTACTGGTTGCACCACTATTTTGTACACCTTACTTTTCAACTTCTTTGGCATTTTTCTGTCATAAACTACACACGAAAATTTGTGCCAGTTGGCTGCAGCCCCTCTGATTCTAGCTTTGACTTCATCATTCAGACTTTCCTTCTCCTCAGCCACCCTTACATGTACTTGAAGCTGTTAACCTGATCCAAAACTTTCCCTTCTGTCTTAATTCCCAGCTTCTTCTGAACTCTACCATCTGCTGCCGTTACAACTCATTACAGCCAAGTGAAGCCTTCAGGTGCATCTGCAGTTAACTCCTGCTGACACCTGTAGGCATCAAATATTGCTTGTTCATATTTGCATCAATAATTCCAAAACCATGCTATGTACAAGTTTTAAAAGATTTCATCTTAAAGCTTACACAATGGCAAACTCAACTGCATTAACATTTGACCACTGTCTAGTGCAGGTAAATAGATATTAACTGTTGTTTTTATGATATTAATTTATATAGATATAATTTTTATATTTTTCTAAATATCTCAACAACCAGTAACAAGACATAACTCCTTAGCCTCGAATGAAATCTCGCAGCTAGATGAATAAAATGCTGCTGATAGCATGTGTGTAACTTGAATGGTTGCTGAGATATTGTAAGTTGTTTACAAAATATTATAAATGTCATTGTTAACTGTTTACTGTGACTTATAAAATTCAGTTTAACACCTAGAACCCGAAGAATAATACCACTATAAAAAATTGTTTGTACTGAAGAGTTTGCCATTTATAATTATTTCATAACTCCCTATGGTTCAAGAGATATGAACATTTGTTTGAAATGTGAGTACATAGCTTGATTCTGTCAAAATGATTAGGCTCCACCCATTGGAAGTTGCAGTTAGAACTTCCACTGGAGTGAGGTTAGTTTCATCCCATGTGCCTTCAGTTTTGCATTCCATTCTCCTGTCCTTTGCTGATGTTATTGCTCAGAGTCTGCCTGAAATGCTACACCATCTGGATACAGCAACTTTGTTGATCTGTCCCTATTTGCTAATTTAGTCCATCACCAATATGAACAGCAGTGGGCTTAGTGCTGAACCCTGGTGCACACCCACTCCCACTGGGAACCCCTCTGTGAGATTTAACACTGTTTGCACATGAATCATTGTGACCTTGTACATAACCTGCACTAATTCTATCAATGTTTCTGAGACATTGAACCACTGCAGGGTTGCCCAAATCAGCTTTCTTGGGACCTTGTTATAGGCTTTCTCCAAGTCTGGGAATGCCCAGTTGGACTCTCCTCATCTCTAGATTCTTCTCACTGAAACAATCAGGTCAGTTTTGCTGCATCTTCTTCTGAATGTAAATTGCTCATATCCCATCTTATTCCTGTTGCCCCACCCATGTAGACCAAAGCAGTCCTCATATTCTGTTCTATCTGCCCCAATAAGTGCATTTAGGTCACCCATTATTGACATCAGTTCATGCTGTCATGCTAAAAAGGCTTTATAACGAAAGAAAAAAGGTATCTCTTTGGAACACTGAAAAACTGCTCATCTGAAAATTGAAAGAATGTAATCAAAGAGCTTAAAAAAATCAAATATTCCAAAGCTAAATACAAATTGAAAAGCACAACCTCTGTCAAAGACAAATCATAAATATTTCTTCCAGTATGTCCGATACCTTAGAAACAACACCTACTCTGCTCAAAGTTGAAACACAATGATCCTGCCTACTCAACTCTTGAAGACGTAACTGAGATATTAGCAGAAAGGTTAAGTTCATCCCCCCCATTGCCACATAGCCTCCATAGGCATAACCTTATTCCATCCCTCAAGCATGCTCCTTGAGGAATTCCTAGAGGGAGTCATAGAGGGGAAGAACAATAGCTACATTGGGCCTGATAATGTACCAGGATACTTCCTTGTCAGTATGAAGCACTGTCTCATTGACCCTTTCCACAATCTCTTATACCTCATCCTCTCCTCTGATTTCTTGCATGAGGCATGGAGAACAGTGGTGGTCATCTTATGACACAAGACAGGCTCCAACACTGATTCTAAAAACTTTAGATTGTAAGCCTTATGCGGAGGACATAGGAACACATCATTATGAACCTCACAGATACTGGTATTCTAAAGTTCTTTGACACAAATCAGTTTGGGTTTATGAAGGGTAGATTCTGTCTGGGCAAGGGAACTCAGAATACAGGGTGTATATAAATGCATCCAAAGCCTTTGAAACCATTCTGCAGTTGGGCATCAAGATAAATGTAAACCTTTATGTTACCTGATAGATATCTAGCTGGCTCACCTACAGAAGCCAGTACATTAAGACTGGGGTACACAAGCTCCTCCAAAAGGCCCATTACCAGCACTGTCATCCTGAACTCAATACTGGGGCCTCGATTTTTGATATATACTTATCTGATATTGAAACTGATGTCAAGGACTTATCGAGTCTGTTGATGTTTGCAAATGTAATGCCATCATCAACTCCCTCGTGGACTTACAGGTTCTATAAGAAAGTCTAACATGTACAACCAAATGGTGTCAAGACCATAGACTCAAGCTAAATACCCTAAAGTGCAGTATTACATCTCTTGGCAAGCAGGAGCTTATGTGCTTCTACCACAATAATAGAACTCCTTTTCAAAATGGATGGCGTTATCAGGGATCTGGACACATTTGTTATCCACAACCTCTCCATTAAGCACCATGTATACATGGTGGATAGGAGATCCACTCTATCCCAGATTATTGCCAAAGATAATTCCGCCAGGTCTAAGGATGTTATTATACTTCTTTACTCGTTGCTTATTGAGTCCATAATTCAACACAATATTCCCTTTATATGCATTTTGTAAATATATGATACAACTTGAAAGATCCCGATATTTCCTCACAAAGAATGTATGTGGTCTGAGCTCCATTATCTCTGCAGAATACCTTAAACCCCTATTTCTTTCCACATTGTCTCATGCAGACTCCTTACAGGTGGCCTCTACCTAGCCTACAAGGCTTTGGATGAACTTATCTTGAGCAACCTCCTTCACGTTTACAAAACTGGCAGCATCATGAAGACATGAACAAGACCTCAACCTTTACCAAAACATAAACAGAACCTACTGGTATTATAGATATCTCACTCAAAAAATTCCTCTCCTTTGGAACAGGCTTAACCTTTATATTAAACAAAGTATTTCTCTCACCCTCTTCAAGAGCAACTTGTATTAATAGATGAAGAATAGCAAATACAATCCAGGCTTTACCCATAGTTCTTCATGAAAGAGGGGTATCAGGTAGTAAAAACTGCAGGGGTTGGGTTATAAATTCAACCCATTTGTCCTAATGTATGAACCTGTGTACAGAAGCTTTGTCCCAAATCCTTTTATTCACATTGGTCAATCCTTCAACAACTGATTGCATATTTGGTGCCACTATAGGGGGATCGAGTATGTTAGACAGCCCCTCTTGCTTTGCAAGGGATGGTTTACACCTCTCATTCCAAGGCTTCCACACACTGGCTAAAGCTTTGATTTCCCCAAAGTGTATTATTTAGATTCACAGATTCATAGACTGTGACTAGGCTAACAACCCAGGGGTTCTTTCTAAGCCTAGCTAAATTTTCTAGAAAGAATAATGATGTTCTGTATCCAAATAGGACATTGAGGGCCAGGCATTTATAAGCTGCCACTGTCCATAAGGAACATGGGTGCCAGGCCCACTGTAAATTTCATATTCTCCATACACTGGCCTAGGTTGTGCCAGTGTATGGAGTAATAGACAAAATCAGCTTCATGCAAATGGGAAGCCTATTCCATAGGAGGGGCAGTATCTGGAACACATCTGTCAGAGACAAAATTCAGGTCCCTAGACCTTATATTTCTGGTACTTTTTACTTATGATTATGTAGAAGATTCATAAGTGTGGGATTTGTGGATGCTTTGTAAGCCAGGCATAGATCACCCCTTAGCAATCTATAAGAAACTGACTAGAGGGGAGGGGCGTTGATGTGCTCTGCATAAGGCATGGTTTTACACCCTGTATTCTTTTTATAAGGACCCTATGAGGTCGCTCTAGTTGCTGAATATGACTGGTCAGGTACATACCATTGACAACATTGTACTCTATGATTGGTCTGATCAGGGCATAGTGCAGTGGGATAATGACTTCATTGGATTTAGATACCATCCCCTTAGTTCTAAGTTGCACAACATAAAATTATTTCCTCAGCACTGTGTCTGTGATGATGTGAGGTATTCCCATCTATGCCATGATAAGTAGGGCAGTGGATGTGTGACATATGCCAGCATAGCTAGCTGGAATTTAGTGAAGAATTATATGTTATTTGAATATCAAACTGATTTGTGTTGAAAATGGATTTGTAAAGTTGCTTGAATTAAAAATGCACCAACAGTGGGTCCTGACTGTATTGTAACTGAATTAAATATATTGTATATGTTAACAGAGGATACTGGAAAAGAAGAGGTTAAGCTCAGCTCTAGCTAACTTTGAGGAATAGTAAGAAATTAAATTACTGGGCCTAGGCCATAAAGATATCTCACAGCTTTGAATGAAGTCAGAGATGCAATGTCTGTATGAAGCATGGTTTGTTAGTCTCTGTAGTAGGAGAAGAAGTTTGTAATTGCTTTATGATTTCCAGAAGCTGTACCAGATCTGAGCAATGCTCTTGTGTGTGCATTATTGACATGTAGGTCCTAAATCCTAGCAGTTTCTAGTAATGGGGGGTGCATGGGAACCAGAAGTCCGATGACAAGATATATGTGATGTCATTCTGTACAGAAATCATGTTTTAATATTAGGTGAGACAGTCTGTTTTTGGGACCTGACAAAGAAGGAAGACCACTCATGTACTTCATCGTGCTTTGTTCTAGTAAGTGACCAGGGAACAGTAACTCTTGAGATCAGTCAAGAAAATATAGTGAAATTAGCTAAGTATTGTTTTCTCTAATTGTGTGAACCTGTCCACATGTGAAAGCCTTACTGCATTGGTTAATGGGTCTATATTATATCAGTGAACGCTTGAAATTGCAAATGTTATATAATCGACCCAAACACTATGAAAATGCAAAATGTCAAACACACGGATCAGCGATTTTTTCCCCAGGAAAAAAAAATCGCTGAACCGTAAAAAAAAATGAAACAACCCAAATACAAAATAAAGTGGGGAGCTTCATCCCCCCACCCCCTACTCTAAGATCACACCACAAAGGAGGAAATGGCAAAGTCCTGAAAATGGTCCAGTGATATTTTTCCCTAGGAAAAAATAATCGCTGTTCCATGCTTTCTGCATTTTGCCATTTCACATAAACATGTTTGACGAAACAGCATTCGCAACTTTAAGCATTTGCTTAAATAATAAGAACCCAGTTAAGCTACCATTCATATTAATATTAATTTCACTCAATATAATTGGGTACCCTTGTAAGAGCCTTAGAGTAGCTGGCTTGGAGGTTTATAGTCTGTGCAGAAGGGGGCATAGCTAGTAAACCTTTGCCAGCCATTCCCAGGTGTGTGTGTGTGTGTGTGTGTGTGTGTGTGTGTGTGTGTGTGTGTGTGTGTGTGTGTGTGTGTGTGTGTATGTGTCAGCTGCTTGGGCAGGGACACAAAGCACTGTTTTCACACAGAGGGTGCTGGAAGACTTGGCTTGGACACTCAGCTGAGGACTTAACAGCTGTGCAAATGGGGAGCCTTACTGGGAACCTGGGGAGAGACAGAGAGAGAAATACCCAGACCCAGGGCAGAGTGTGTTTCCTGTGTGCTCTTAAGGGAATTTGTGCTTGATGCAGAGAGCTGCATCTGGAAATATTGGGTACATTCATTTTTGTTCCAAGTGAACGTCCCTCTCCAGTGCCAGTGGTGAGGAGCGGGGCTCCTTGATTACTGTCCCAGATAGTGGTCATCACAGTGGCCATGTAGTGGTCAAAGGTAAGGCTACTGTCCACATGCGTATGCAGATCCCTGACTACTGGGTCAACTCTTAGGGGTGCATTATCAACATGAAAATAAGCCAGGATGTTTGACTTTCTAAAGGGTAAAATTATGCATTTCTTAGAATTGAGTTTAAGACCATGGCTTTGGCATCATATGCCAGAACTAGACCTTCTTGAAAAATGCTAGTGTCTGCAAGGGAGTCAGTGTTAACCACCAGCTTGCAATCATCTGCAAACTTATTCATTAAACTTCAGCACTTGCTTTCATTTCAGAGAAATATAAGCTGAAAAGGAGAAGGCTTAGTTATGAGTCTTGGGAAACTCTGATAGTGACTGGCTTCTTGGTGGAGGTTGCCTCACTTATTTTGACCTACTTGGTCCTATCAGGGAGCCAATGGGCTATCCAGTGGCTGATGAAAGTGTTTATACCCAAGTTATTGAGCTTGTCTATAATGCCTGAGTGGGGTATTGCATCAATTGCCTTGATCAGGTAGAGGTAAACTGTGAGCACAGTCTTAACTTCATCTAATGCTTTGGTAACCCTCTCAAAAAGGTCCACCAGATTTAATATGCATGACCTTTCTTTAACAAAGTCAAACTGTGATGGGTCCTGTTTTTGCAGGTTACCTATGTCCTCATTTGTAATATCCATGATGATTCTTTTCATGGCCTTACATATGAGGCTGGTAAGACTTATGGGCCTGTAGTTACCTGGATCAGTGGTACTGTAGCCGTCTTCCATTCTCTGGTTCAGTGTGGATGATGCCATTTACAATAAGTTCTGTGCAATGTTGTATATTTCCTCTGAAGTTACAGACATAGCTTTAGAAAGCTTTGTGGCTGGCCTGATAAGCTATTTGTTTTCTTTAGATTTAACATTTGAAGTATAAATTAACCCTCTTAGCTGCCTGTTGGTCAAGGGGCTTTTAGTATATATGGCTTTGTTCCTCCTATGCTTGACCAAAACATTTTTCTTTTGTTGTATAACTGTTTGACATTGTGATTCCGCCACCATGGCTTCTCTTTTGAGCTTGTCTTATTCTTAGTATGAGTAGGCACAACTCGCTCTATAACTACCAATATGATTGTACAGAGATTTTGTAAATAGCTCAGTGCATGCTATGGTGTTTACTGGGTCTGGGGGTGCTTAGAATTTAGCCAATGTTCATAGGTTCATCAAAGGTTTCTAGGTTAATGACCCTAGAGCCCTTACAAGCCTAGCCATATTTATCCTGAGTTGCCCCAATTGCTGGTGGTTAGGTGAGTGAAGTCTGCAGAGATAATGCCACCACAGGAGTGAGTTTGTTGTCACCCATCCATTGATCTAGGTTGCATTTGAAGAGGGTCAGGGAGGGGCTCTGATTCAAGTTAATTGGAACCCTGTTCCAGAGAAGTGGCAGTCTCTGGGAGATGTATCTATTTATACGGCATGACCTGTTCATGTCAGAGGTTAGGTTAAGATCCTTGGAGCAAGTGACCTTCATGCATTTTAATTTTTGAATGTGTAGCATTTCATCAATGCTGGGCCAAAGACCACTCTGTGAGCCAGGCATGGGCTACCCCTGAGCAACCTCTCTGAGACAGAATACAGTGACAGGGCTTTCAGTCTTTCCATGTAAGACTTCTCTTGTTTACTCTGTAATTTCTTTGTGAGAAACCTATGTGGTGTCTCCAGTTGTTGCAAGTGTCTGGTGAGGCACATGCAAAAGGGAACATTGTATTCAATTATTAGTCTAATGAGGGACAAGTATAATAGAATTATAACATCCTTAGATCTAGATGCTATGTCTTTACTTATAAGATGTGCCACATAGAAGGATTTCCTTACTACTGTGGATACATGATAGTCAATGTTCAGATTACTAGCAAACTGAGTACCCAGATAATGTACCACTGAGTCTACACTTGGGGGGGGGGGGTATGCTGTCTATAATGTAATTAGCAGGGATGTCAGCTTTCCCAAAGGGAGTAATAATGCATTTTTGTGCATTTAGCTTTAATCTGTGACTTTGGCACCAATCATCTGTCTGTGTTAACCCTGTCTGCAGTATATTAACATCATTGAAGTTTCGATGATTGCTACCAATTTGCAATTGTCAGTGAACTTGGTCAGCCACAAGCCATCCATGCTTTCCTGGACATCTGAGAAATAAATTCCAAAAAGTAAGAGGTTCAGCACAGAACCCTGTGGTATGTCACTGGTGACTGGTCTTTTGCTAGAGGTGAAGTCACCCACTTTGACAGCATGCATCCTGACGGTGAGCCAAATAGCTACCCATCTGGTAATGTAGGGGTTATTTCCCAAATGGGAGAGTTTCTCTATAATACCTGAGTGGGGGGTTGTGTCAAATGCCTTGGCTAGATGAAGGTAGATGGTATGCACTGTCTTTATCATCCAGGGCCTTGGTGACTTTCTTGAAGAAGTCAGCTATGTT
The DNA here is from genome assembly GCF_019279795.1 of Protopterus annectens. NCBI lineage: Eukaryota > Metazoa > Chordata > Ceratodontiformes > Protopteridae > Protopterus > Protopterus annectens. Next base: position 99,633,847 of record NC_056737.1, read on the forward strand.
TAGCAGGCATGATCTCCCTTTAATGAATCTGAACTGGGTTGGGTCTAGAGTTTGGAGATTACCTATAGGTCCATAATGATTCTTTCCATGGCCTTGCATATTAGTTTAGTCAAGCTTATGGGCCTATAATCCCCAGGTTTAGTTGCTGGGCCCCCTAGGTGCAGAGGGAATATTGTTGCTGTCCTCCATTCCACCAGAACATAACCAGTTTGCAGGTTGTGGTTAAACATGGATCCAAGTGGATCTGCTAGGTCATGTTTTAAGTTGTTTAAAAGGCAACCTGGGATGTTGTCTGGTCCCATTGATGCCATGTTTTTGGCCTTGGAGAGAGCTGAGATGACATGCACTCTTGAGATAATAGGCTGAGGAATGATGGCAGATATACTGTGGAGAATGACTGGAGGGGACAGGGTGGTGAGGTTTGCTTCAAATCTGTCAGCTAGCAGGTTGGCTATTACCGATGGTTGAGTATGGGTGGTGCCATCCAAAACCAGCATAGCTGGATATTTTAGATTTTTTAATGTAGTTAAAGAATGCCTTGTGATTACCCTTAGCTAGTGAAGCTATTTTTGCTTCATAATTAGTTTTGAAGGACTTCACAAGCTCTCTTATTTGTTTGTTTAAGCTAGAGAGGGATTTCTTCCTTGGCTGAGCCAGTGCCCTCTTGCTCTTGGCCATTAGTTTTTTTTCTCTTGTTATAAGCCTGTTTATGCCTGTTTATACTAGTTGTCCACCAGGGTGGCTTGTTTTTCAGAAAGACCTGGTTTTAATCCGGTCAGGTACAGCTGATTCTATACAACTGCTTAAGTAGTTATACAGGGCATTGTTGTATACCTCTGCATAGGAGTCCATGTCATCTGCATTCAACGGGGCTTTGAAACTTCTTAAACCATCAGTTACTAGAGGTAATTTGTCTTTGAAAAATACTTAAGCATTTTTGAGCTTGATGAGGTATATCTGGTCTTATAATTGAACAAGACTGGTTTATGGTTCAATCTTACCACATAGGACATCACACAGTTGGGGGAGGGTGCATTGCTCTCCCATGTTAGTCAGTATAATGTCCAGTACATTTGCTCCTCTTGTGGGTGTGGTGACTAGCTGTTCCAGAGTATTTGCACTTACAAAAGTCAAAGAACCTCTAAGCCAGGATGTTTGTGGTTCCTAGTCGAGGGTAGGATAATTAAAGTCACCCATGAGTAAGGTGTTGGGCTGTATGGCAAATAACTCTAATAAGTCTAGGTATGTGGTATGCTTTTCCTGTTTCATGGTTGGGGACCTATAGCAGGCTATATGTGGTGGGGGCATTGCCTACAGTTAATTGGACATGGAGTAACTCAAGAGAGTCATACTGTTTGACCAGTCTTGAGGTGTACTTATCCTTAATGAAGATGGGTACACATCCTCCTTTGGTTCTTTCATGCTCAGTTTGCAGTCTGAACATATGGAAGGCATTGTAGTCCTACACAGCTGAGGTAATTTCTGCAACTTTGAACTATGTCTCAGTGAATGCACAGAGATCAACATTTTCCAAAGTGAAGAGTTCTTTCAGGGATTGCAGTTTCTTGTTTAGACTCCTAGCATTGAGCAGTCGTACCTTGAGTTTATCTAGAGAGGATTTTGTTACATTGGGTTATTCTGACACTATTTGAAAAAGGCACAACTGGGGTGGCTAATGTCTTTGCCACTATCCAAAATCCTAGAGGTGACAGGTACAGACCATATCTGGCAAAGCAGTGTGGCCTGTCAGCTATGTCTACCCAGGCTGACAGATATTGGATCATCGTGGACTGCCACCAAAAGCTAAGTCAATTGCTAAAGTCAATCATTTTTGGTTTATATTGTGGCATCATCCTTGGAGGAGGGAAGAATGCTACTTAAGGATGGGTTTATACCTTCCCGTGACCCATAATCTGAGAGCAAAGTCATGTCTCATTTCATATAGTACAGTGAAGTATGTCTCAAATCATTCACCCCCACAAAGACTTTGATGGAGTCATACTGGTAGTTGTGGTTGAGTGACTTCAGTGCTTGAGTGACTTGACGGATCCTGGCACCTGACAGGCAGCTAAATGTAACCTGCTCCTTATGGAGCTTGGTAAAGAGAACATAAATGTGTCTCACAATGGAGTGAACTATAGCCAATACATTAGTTTTTGTGATGCTACGTCTTATGGACTTATTTGCTGAGACACTAGTGTGTGTGTTATTATGTGTTGTGGCTATTTTTTGCATTGTTATACGTGTAAGTGATTTCCATTTGTGAGGCTTCTGATCATTTGATAAGTTACTAGTGGGTACCTTCACATATGTAGGTTTAGGAGTCATGTCCTTATTTAGTATGGGAAGTGTGTGTGTGTGTGTGTGTGTGTGTGTGTGTGTGTGTGTGTGTGTGTGTGTGTGTGTGTGTGTGTGTGTGTGTGTGTGTGTGTTGACAACCTGTTTGCCATTCAATTTGTCCTTATGTGAGAGTCTTGCCTCAAATTTTGCAGTGTAACTACATCTCTCACATAAAGTATTTGTTTGTTTCAGGAGTAAGACATGCTGCAAGTGGATTGCACATGCTATAATTGGCCCTAGGCATGAGTGTATGCATGTGTGTGCCTTCTGTGGAAGGTTAGGCACTGGGCTGGCAACTCGACACTGTAAAAATTCCACTGCCTATCATGAGCAGACAAGGTGATCCGCTGTGGCGACCCCTAACTGGGAAAAGCCGAAAGAGAGAAAGAGAGAGGAGTAAGTGGTTGTCAGTATACGTGAGAAAATTGCTACATTCCCTCAGGATACCCATGTCTATCAGGCTGGCTAGAGAGATGATGGAAAACTGCCCACCCATGATAGCAGGCTCTTACTGCTTTTTTTATTAGGGAAGGGAATGGGCTAATTTGACAGCTGTTACTTAGTAGAGAAAGGTTAGCCTTGGAACAGTTCCTAAAGGTTTTTGATTTCACTGGACACCCAGATTTAAATTTTATTTCAAGTAATACTGCCTTATGGTCAGATCTGGTGAGCAAAGATATTACATTGGGTGAGGAACATTGGCCCCCATGTTCATGAGTACAAGGTCAAGGATGTTTGTACCCCTAGTAGGAGAATAGACTGTTCCAGGATGCTGGTACTAACAATGCTTAGGAATCGCTGAGCTTGTGAATTAGAAGTGGTGTAGGATTCCCAATCTATAGATGGGTAATTGAGATCCTCCATGAAGATCTTATTGGGTTAAACAGAGAGGGACTGTAGTACATTGAGACAGGTAGTATGGGTTTCCTGTTACATGAAAGGGGACCTATAAGTTGCAAGGAAATGGTATGGCACCCTGTTTATGGTGAGTTGCGCATGTATGAGTTCTATTGGGTCATACACGTTAAGTAGTCTGGTAGAGTCCAGCTAATTGATCTCTCAGTCTAAGAAAAGAAACATAGCAAACAACAGACCACATTAAGATGTCTCTGTCCAGAGGAGAAGCTGCTACCAAAGCATCAATTACTAGAAAATGGAAATTAGCATCTAAACTACCTGTAACTGAAGTAGTGAATATTGTAGAGGAGATAAAAGAACAAGTGGTGGGATTGTTAGAAAATGGAAGGATATAATTTTATAGAAATAAATGGAATGTGTGGGAACATTACAATCAGAATAATGTTTAGGAAGAGCAATGAGGTTTAAGGGAAGCAGCTCAACACTCATTAGACCCATTATAGAGTACAACGCCCCTTTTGGAATGTACCTCACAAGACATCTGCAGCAGCTGGAATGGCCACAGAAGTACCTCACAAAGAGGATTACTGGCCTCAAACAAATGCCTACACTGACTGTCTCAAATAACTCCAGCTTTACTCCATAGTATATCGCCTACTGCGAGGTGACTTCTGCCTAACATATAAAGCTATGTCAAACCCAGGGCTGTTGGACATGCTACATATAAAGAAATCCCAATCCCTCCAAGCTACATGCTCTAGGGACCTAAACCTTGTCACCACAATAAACAAGACATGCTGGAGGGATAGATTCCTGTCCCACAGACTTCCCATACTCTGGAGCAGGCTACCCATCTATGTCAAGCAAAGTTCTTCATTAGCACTCTTCAAGAAAAACCTTGATGAGTGGATGGGAAATAGGAAATACACCCCGGGGATCACTTCTGTGTCTCTGCTCGACAGTGGCACAGGAAAATAACTTTCTTGGGTGGCGTAAGCTTACGTAGGCCCTTGGGTCGATAGCCTAGTACCTACCTATGAACCTATGAATTGAGAAATGCATGTTATGTTTGAGTAAATTATAATTGTTGAAAATAAAATGAATATATATACCACACAAAAATAATTAAAATGTTATTGTGTTTACTTTCTTTTCATTGATGTATGTGTACCTATATTATTATGTAAATTGTCACTTAATAAAGATGTTTAAAAAATATGGCTCTACCCAATCCCAGGAATCTAAATAACATTTAAATCACACACATGAGTGTCGTTACAGAAACTTGTTTTAAAACTACAGTAAGTGCTCCGTTTGTACCAAGTTTTTATGCTTACAGACTACACGGGACAACTATCGGGTCATAACATGTTACAGAACCCCCTCTAGACTCCCAGAAAACCATGTTAGGTTCCTAAATACATCAAACGAATTTAAAATTAAAAGGAATCCCATTATTTTAAGAGACTTTACCCAGTGATAAACTGGTATACCTATATCTCAATCTGTAGGTTACACTCAAACTTTCATTGATTTCATAAATAAAAACTTCCTGGAGTGAATTGTCAAGAAACTCGCCAGATGACAAAATGTTCTTGATCTAGTCCTTACTAACATGGCATTAATATCAACTATTCCCGTGGTACATCTTTCTCTAGTTAAACCCACTCACAAACTGGTAATCTTTTCCTTCAAAATCTCAAAACAGATGCAAACATCACAAAGTACAGAGGCTTCAAATGTATGAACCATCTACAATTCTGTCATGAAGTCTATAAATTCAATTCTAATTGTATAACTCAAGCACTGACACAAGTAGTCCTGCAAACGTTATGTTCATCAGGTTAAATGCACTAACCTGGCAATTTCCTACCAGATACAAACAAAATGGTAAGTTTAAAAGTAAACCATTCTGGTGAGACACATATAAATAAATGTAAAAAAAGAAAGAAAAAAGCTTCTTAAAGTATACAGCTATATAAAAACCCCAATACGTTATAGAAAGTACTCTGGAAAATTATGGCATCCCATAAACTTAGACTAGCATCAGAAATGAAAGATAATTGTAAATCCTTCTTTAGCTACATTATAAAACTAAGACGTAACCCTCAACATTGCTCAGAACTTATCCACAATCACACTACATACACAGATCCAGTAGATATAGTAAATTTTATCCCTAGGACAACTATACAAAGCCAACATATCCCTCAGAATCTTAAGCTCTCCATCATAATAAATGAACACTTGCTAAAAGCACTCTCCAAAATGAAAAAAAAAATCCAATATCCATGGAGCCTGATACTCAAAAACAAAAACATGTTCAAACTAAATGCTAAAAAGTACAATAGCATCATATTTGGTAAACAATCCTTTAATCCATCTTATACAATGCCCCTCTTCAAATGAAAAGCTGGTGAGACACCTTAGAGCTTGGGTAGATAAATTCCCCTGTCTTTGCCCATTGCATTGTAACAGTGTTTGAGAAATCTTTTTTACCTGACACAACTGTTTGAAAAAGGTATTTCATCTAGATACAATGAATTACTTACTCATGTTCTACATTGATCAGGCCTATTAGTGAATATATTGCCACTTGATGTATCTTACTAGCCATATTAACCAAATGGAAAGACCCCAGAGGTTCCTAACTAAAAAGATCACAAGCTTAAAAAAACAAAAACTACCAGTAGAGAATGGAAGCACTGTCCCTTTATTCAGTGCTCCTTAGTCTCCTTAGGGGTGATTAGTGCCTAACTTTTCAAGCCAGTAGGGACCCACTAGTACAAGACCTCTTATATCTCCACAAATCAAACAGTTCATTTATAACTAGAACCACGGATCTAAACATACTTCAGCAAATAAAACATGGTGGGGAAAGACATTTGTGACACAATGCTTACCCCTTATCTGGAAATAACTTCCACTATAAATTAAGCAATGCAATATACTTTATTCCTTTGAAATGGAATTATAGATTGGTATCCACAAATACTCCCCCAAAATGACTGTCCTGTCTTTGAAAAGGAAGGTAAGGTCTATACTAGCAACACATAAAAGACCACTGGTCCCAGTTGCCTTATATGTTCTATGATTCTATGATCCTCATAATTCCTCACCTTTACTGCACTGCTCATCTGAATTACATTTTGTTGAATGTAAGACTCTCATGTCCCTACAACAGTTTAAAGGATGCCTCAGCAAACTGTATATCTGACTCCTTGTTGTGCAAGACTATTGCTGAAGAACATTGCACATTCCTGTCTATTCTCTGTGGTATATGTACTAATAGAGCTTTCAGATGACTTATGAACAGAACAGCTGAAATACTTAATGGACTGTCTGATGCTTTTCTGCATTTATTTGCTTGCAGGGCTCCTTTTAGTCAATACGTACTTGAACTATGTGAGACAGCATTCATTTAAATGATCAAACATCATTGAAATAAACTGATAATTCTAATTATTCCACAAGATAATCCTATCTTATCTCAATCCTTATAAATAGGTCAGTACAGGAATCTCACATTCCCTCTCAGAAGAAGTCCCTTTATGTGAGTCAGATATGTTAGTTACAATGGATGTTTGTTCATTATCTACATGTATTCCCAATGATGTGGGTATTCAATACATGAAGGACTTTTTGAGAAGTAACAGTGACTTTAACAATGGTTATATCCAGACTTTATGTATGCTAATGGAGTTACTTCTAACAAATAATGTGTTTACATTTGATGGAAAATACTTTATTCAACTTTATAAGGTTGCCATGGGAACCCCTTTTGCTAACACCTACGCCAACATTGTGATGGCACATTTGGGAAAATACTGTGTTAATAAATAATGAAATATATAGTAAACATTTCATAAACTATAGTAGATTTCTGGATGATGTATTTTATACATGGCATGGTTCAATGGAAGAAATAGATGGGTTTATTGAGTTTCTAAATTATAGTATGTCCTTTTTAAAATTTACATCCCATAAGTCTAGGGATGAGACTGATTTCTTGGGTGAAAAATTGATTAGGGATGGCACCACCTTAAGTACCCAGATATTTAGAAAGAACTGTAAGCAAAATAGTTTTTAATGAGGTCTACTATGCACCCCAAATATGTCTTTAAAAATGTGTTGAAGGGGCAGGCTCTACGTCTCTTGAGACTCACCAGCAAGGATGTTATATTAAATGAACAAGTTAAGCTATTGAAAGAAGAATTCTGGAACAGAGGATATCCTGAGCCCGAGTATGATATTCAACTTTAGGCAGTACATCAAGAAAGGAAGGGCAAACCCTATCTTTCCAAGGGGAATAGATTGGAGTTTAATAGACCTCATGCATCTTCTAAAAAATAATGTAGATTATGCCTTCCATTTACTTCTGATAATCAAAGTATTATGGAAATAGTATGTAAGAACTGGCATATACTGGTAGAGGATAATGGTATAAAACAGGTTGTGGGATCTTGTCCACAGGTTACCTCTAGGAATTTAAAGTCTTTGAAAAGACTTCTTTGCCACAGAACAGGTTTTATAACTGACCAGACTACATCAGAGAAAGAAGGCACTTTTAGATGTAGACACTGTCATTTCTGTAAATATGTGGCTAATAGAAATACATGTGACAGGTAGGAAGTATGTATTTTGACATTATACAGATTGCTCTACAATTAATGTTGTTTATTTAGCTCAGTGTAAGCAATGTCCTAAGTTCTATGTAGGAATGACCACTAGAACTTTGAAGAACAGAATTAGGAACATATATATTATAGTAGCATTGGGGACACCAGGAGTGCTATAGCCAAGCATATTATAAAAGAAAATAGTGTTCATGATTTTCCATTTATGACACTCCAAATTTTACCTGTTTCTGCATGGTTAGGTGACAACAGGAATGTCTTGGAAAAACTTGAACAGAAATGGATAGCTTATTTACAAGCAGATACGATATATGGCTTCAATGAATCTCTGTCACTTAAACCATTTTTGAGAGATAGGAAATTAACTGTATATAGTTGAAGATTTTTATTATTATTTTTCATATTTTACATTTCTTATTTTATATTTTCAATTTTTATTACTTTTATATTTGTTAGTATAGTTGTTTAGTATTAAAACTTTTAGTCTCATAATGTTGCTTTTCTTTTATATATGTTGTTTATAATTTTTTAGTTTTTTGTCTATGCTAGTTTAGGTTAATAATAAGTTTGTTGTGGTCATATATGCTATGGTTTTGTTAGCTTTGTGGCAGTGTGCTTGTTTCCAAAATTAATTTTATTATTTTAGAACGAACATTTAGTTCAGCTTGATACCGAGCTCTATTTATTTATGTATATATAGTGTTATAGTTTTTTAAGAGTGTGCTTGCTCATTTAGTGAAACTTGTTTGATATAGAACGAACATTGTATATTGATTTCTTTAGTTAGTCGTACATAGAACTATCTAGTTTTCTCTTGCTATTGCAACAGGTAGTAGTGTTTTCCTGTGCAGGCTTTCTGGCGAGATTTGGCAATAAGGAGGAAACCATGTTTGTTGGAGACATGGCAAGTTCATAATGGTATGGCTTAAGGTGTTATAACTTGATTATGTTTGCATAGAGTGTGATTAGATTCTTTATAGATATTTCTCAAGTAATTCAGGCTTTTTTTAAAAATATGACGGTGTTATATTCAACAGGATTCATATAGCAGACAGTAATCTGACTCAAGAGATTTGCGAATGCATTTATGATTCAATGCCGACAGTTAGATTTTAATACCAGCAAATAATAAATGTATGAAGCTAACATACTGATTTTTTGTTTATGCTTATGATAAATTTTCCTTCCTTATACTCTCCCTTCTTCACTTATTTTTTTTTCTTCTATCAAACTCTCTTCCCTAACTTTCTCTCTCAATATACCATAGGCCGTTTTTGCCTCACTTCATACTGCAATTCCTGTTTGTATTAGATAAACTTACCTTTAATTTCTCTACAACATGTCTACACTTTCTCTAAATATTAACTATATTAATATTAATCATATAACTTGTACTGATTCTTAACCAATGTTTTTATATTATCATTAATTTGTTATAATTATTTAAACTACAGATGTTTTTGTTTTATTTTTGAATACTGTAAAATTATTGTTCTAAAATGTTTTATAATAATTTGGAGATTTTCCTCCTGGGCATCCACTGAAAATGGGCTTCTATCCAGTCAGACTTTCCCATTAATCAAATGTCAGTAAATAAATAAATGTCAATAAAGACAAGTCTTGGGCAGTCCACTATATAGTTCTTATAAATACAGTGGAATATGATGTCTGTGAAGCCTCAACTGTCTGTAGTTAAAATATTCTCTGGCCCGTAACACATTAGAAACAAACATATTTGATGCTAATTGTATTGTTTGGGAAAATACATTACTTCTGTCCAAAAAAAGTAAGTCTACAAAATCAAATATCTAACCTGATATATGAGGCATTGATATAATAGTTTACATGTGCTTATATAGACAGATGACACAGACCCATATGCATATTGTATACAGACTGACATATACACAAACAGATATTCACATTTTTAAAATGAGCAGACAACTGTAACTCGCTTTCTTAGCTTATTCACTGTCTTATTGTTCACATGTGTGATTGCTGCACTATGTAGATAAATGCCTTACTATTACTACCCCGAAGTCTGCTCTCAGCAGGCCATATCATTTCATTCCTATCCTAATCTACAACCAAGCATATTGCTTTGTATCCAGCATAGCTGTTTTAGTTGACCTAACACTTAGGCAGAAACATCAATAGAAGTGTTACTTAATTATCAATCAATCAGTATCTCCAAATTAATCTATTAATCAAATAATCTGTGCAAATAAAGTGAAACCACTGAAATTCTCCAATGCATGGAAATGGGGTAACAAAGCTATTCACTTGTGAAAATAACTTATTTTATTAAAAGACAAAAGGATTAAAACTGCATGTCTACTAAATGTATATTCTAGTCATTAAATCTGGAGCTGACAGAATACTGCTTGTGTTCATGAAAAAAATCCTACCCTAGCCCTACTGATTTGTCAATAAATGGTAAGTATTTCGAAATGCGATATGAATAAATAAAATGCATTTTTGTACTACATGAACTTATTACAACATGAACTTATAACATACAAAATACTAACATGCTTGTATGTATTATTTTTACAAAATTCACAAACGATTGCTATTACAATAGTAGTACATGACAATAACTTCTTATAATCACAGAAGATAATGTTGTCTGAATTAAAGTAAAAAGAGTGATACATTAATAATTTCCTAGTGCTGATATATTGCACCATCCTTCATGGACATTTTAGATTTTGGATAGAGTGGAGAAACAAATAGACATATTAGTGTCAGTGAGTCAGCAAGTTGCAGACTTGTTTTTCTTGCCAGGAAGATCAGAAGTATGAGGGTTCTCTCCTCAGTCTGCTTGGTTGAATTCATATTAATATCATGACATTACAGTGGAACATTTTGGGGAAGCTATAATCCAGAAGTGTTATCCTTTTTCATGAGATGTTAAATCAAGTTCCCCTCTGCATGAGTTGGTGGTACCTTAAGTGAAATATCAAAAAGAGTACAATAATCATCCTTCTGCCCTTTTTGTCCCACAGCTAAAGCTGACTTCCTACGCATTCTGTGGTACTGTAAATATGCTCAGAATCTATGGAATTCCCTAAGGATCAAACTTAAAAAAATGGGCTATGGCAAATCCACTATCTCCTGGGAATTTTCTATACTTCATATATGCCATGAGGACAGAACCTCTACTGATCTCAGGATACAGATTGCTCTCTTCATGTTACTCAAGCTCTATATTATACAGAACTGGTTAGATTGATCTAAACTAGATTGGGGCAACATTAAGAACATGGCATCTAAGTATATTTCATCTCATAAACTAACCACTAACAATGTGAATAAGTGGCTGAAATACCTCAGGTTCTGGAGTATTACCCTTGACTGCATCTTAACATAGTTAACATTAACAATGTGTTTCTATATCCATTGTCCTTTAGTAGTATTGCCATCAGTCTCCTCCTCATCAGTCTTACTCCGCTGTGTTCTCTAATCGTTACATGTATATAAGATGCATACAAAGATGAGAACTATCACGTCTTGTAATAGTTGTATATAGAAGTTGTTTTTTGTGTGTGTTTTTTATTTTTTTTTTTCTGTTGGTTTTTCCTGTATTTTATAACACTGTATAGTTATCTAATACATTCTGACTATGGGCAAAGAGCTACAGTGTATATAAACAATATTAATATTGTCATATTTCTAATATGTCTGTTCATCTTGTTCTGCTGTCCATCTACGTCGATCTTCATATTGAGAAAACAAACTTTAAAGATACTTGTCTATTACTAGAATGAACAGTTGATTCATCCAACTTTGTAAATGGTTTACTTTTAATTGTTACTGTGTATTGTATTTTAGAATTTGTTTAATGTAACAATAAAAAATAAAAACAAAGATTTGAAAAAAAGGAGTACAATAATCTGCACTGAACTGAACAAATAAAGAAAAATTGTTCTATCTCATATCATCTATATGTTCATAATATAATCATATGTGTGCACTGGTCTACTTCACATGACTGAAATCTCAAAATATTGAATTTCATTTGACTGAGATCACAATACCTAATTTTCAAAATACTGAAAACTCATTTGACTTAGTCTCATTATACTGAAAGCTTACAATGCTGAATTTCAAAATACTGAATTTTAAGCCATAGGCATTCACACTTACAACACCAATGGCTAACTCTTTCCAAAACTTAAAAACTACTTACTTACTATCTTAACAGAAACTTGATGATATAAAACCAAACTATGTGAGGGGCTATGCCCCCCACACCCCCAACTATATATATTTACTAACTCCAAGACTGCACTACAGAGGGGAATGGGCATATACCTTTTACTTATCTTACAGTACTGTACCCATTGCCACTACTGCCAGTAGCATGCAAAACATCCACCATATTACTTTAGATACTTCCCATAAAAATGTAAATAGACATACTGACATTTAGAAAGACTACAACACTACTTTTTACGCTACTATCAGTATTCTGGCAGTTGTCACTTTAAGAAAACATAATGCGTTTTTATCACAATCAAGTCACTGGTGAAGGGAATCACACATCATGTCTATGGCTTAAAATTCAGTATTTTGAAATTCCGCATTGTAAGCTTTCAGTATAATGAGACTCAGTCAAATGAGTTTTCAGTATTTTGAAATTTAGGTATTGTGGTCTCAGTCAAATGAAATTCAGTATTTTGAGATTTCAGTCAAGTAAAGTAGACCCGTGTGCACACACATATGTATATAACACTGACACGCCAAAACACCGACAATGAAATAACCAACAGGACAAAACCAAAAGTTCAAAAACACGAAACTTCACATGCCCGACAAACCACAACCCCGACAATCAACAAAACAAATACCTTTCCCAAAAAACACACACACAAGCACACCAAAAACCTTACAAACCTACACTAAACTTTACATACACAACTATCTATGCACTAACCTTAACCCTAACCCTAAGGTCCGTCACTATTGTACACTTACCTTACCCACACCCTAACCCTAACTCACTTAATCCACCCCTAACCCTCAAGTCCGTCACTATCGCACACTTATCTGACCCGCACCCTACCCAAATGTCCATCACTATCACACACTTACCTTACCCACACCCTCACTCTAACGTCCATCCCTATCGCACACTTACCTTAACATGGTGTTCTCAGCATCGGGATTCTCAACTTTCGGTCTTCTCTGTTGTCGATCTTCCAGTGCCGGTGTTCTCGTTGTCGGCGTTGTGGATTTTCGGCTTTTTCAGGTAGACCCATGTATAGATATACATGTGTTACTTCTTCTGATTTCCAAAATACCTTGTACCAGCTTATTTCCTAGTTCCCCCAAAGAATAATCACATTCAGTAATTCAATCACTCTCCTTAACTTCCAAATATACTATGTTGCAACTATTTAAATTATTATTTGTGTCTTTTTCCTTAAGCCCCATTCTCTTTTCTAAATTCTTTAAACCATTGTTTTTATGCCTGATAGAAAGTAAAAAGAAAAACTTTCAATACTTAAACAAGAAGTCTCCAAAGGTTTTAATGTGCACACATTCATGTGATTACTGCGTCATTCATACCTTACATATTACTTTGTCATACACATTTTTTTGTGCCAGACACTTATAATATAATTCCTTTCACATTAATTATTTCATGTTCACTTATCTATATGAGACCCCAATCATGGCTGTGATTGAGGCATACAATAAGGAATGGTCTACCTTTCCAGAAGAGACTGAGGTGTTTGGCAGACTGTTAAAACTTATCTTAAATAACAACTATTTCCAATTTGAGGGCCATTATTTCAAGCAGACCATTGGAATAGCTGTGGGTGCAACTATGGCTCTCAGCTTGGTAAACAAAGCCTGGCCAACACAGCCCTAGCGAAATGGAAGGAAAAACAGTCTACGACCCCTGTACTCACCTCTGATTGTGGCCTACTTGCTCTTTATAAATGATATATTTATGATACAGAATTGTGACTTAGCCTCCCACAATGGCTTCTTTTACCACATTAGTAATTCCACCCCATTTTTAAAAATTTCCACTCAACACAGCTATGAGCAGGAAATTTTTCTTGATTTGACCATCTCCAAGGACCTGGACACAGGGGACTCATGAACAACTTATGTATGAATTATTAACATAATGAATAATATTAATTATATTAATAAATAAATAATAAATATTATATTAATAATAAATTATTTAAGCAATAACCCACGCCTGGGTGTGGATAATGCTGGATTTACCCACGGTTGGTGTGGTTTGGTCACGAGGGCGAAGCCCGAGTGGCCAAACAAAGACAAAAAGACAACCGTGGGTAAATCCAGCATTACCCACACCCAGAAGTGGGTTATTGCTATTATACAATGACATTATTTAAGGAAAAAAATACATACTTTTCTTAAATAATGGCATTGTATAATGACTCCGTGCTGCCCTTCTACAGCTGTTCGGTATCCTGGAGCAGTTCTGATGTACTGCACATGCGTATGCTCATGCAGTACATCAGAGCTGTGTGTAGAGGAAGTAACAGAGAAAGGAAGATCTCCGTTGCTTTTTTAAAGTTGTCTCGCAATGTTAAATGAGTTTAACATAGCAAGATATCTTTAAAAAAAGCAACAGAGAAGGGAAGATCTCTGTTCCCTTTTTTAAAGCTGTCTCACTATGTTAAATGAGTTTAACATAGCGAGACAACTTTAAAAAAAGCAACGGGGAAAGGAAGATCTCCATTGCTTTTTTTAAGATACTCATTTAACATAGCAAGATTACAGCAACAGAGCTCTTCCATTCTTGCTGCCTAACACAAAAAAAAGTAAAGACTTGTACTAATGGAAAAAGTCCTGGTGACTGGACCTTTTTCCATTAGTATAAGTCTGATTTACAACGGGCACGCTGACCAATCAGCATGCACATTTTGGAATATTAATGGGGGGGGGGTCATTGTATAATAACTTATTATGTATGAATTATGACCCTTACCTATACCATAGGACAAAGGGATAACAGGAAAGCCATCACAGATAACTGGGTTATTGTTAAAGAAAACAGACAACTGAATAAGCTCCTCCCAGACAGACCTAAACTCACATTTAAAAGAGGCTCAACATATTAGGGTCTAGGTTGAGAGTAAACCAAAAGGAGATGACCATAGAACAAAGAGGACCTTTCAATAGTTTATTTTTATGAGCAGTTTGGATAAATTTGAGTGTGCCAACACAGGTAAAACTTATTAAAGCAAGACCTTTGGTAACTGTTACACAAGGAAGCAGTCTTCAGTGCTAACTACAGTTTGTGTGGAAGGTTCTGCATTGATAAACCAAACAATAAACCAAAAAGTTCTGTAGTGCAGCATGCATCCAAGATGCAAGCTACCATTACAGTTTGTATTAGAAGAGTTTTAAATTTAAGAGAACTGAACCACCAGTTGTCTTACAAAAAAAAAAAAAACTGACTCAACAAAGCTGTGGTTCCAGCCATTTATTTTTGGCCTCTGCAGTTGTTTTTTACTTGTATAGGAATGCCTTCATGATTTCATTTTTTAATCTTTTACTATAATTAGAATGACTTCAGGAAGTTATTTTGTACATATTGACCTCTCATTATGGTAACTGTTTTCATTGATTAACAAATCATGCCTTTTAAAATGTGCTTGTCCTACAACCTAGGGGCAACTGCAATAATCCCTTCTTCTGACCAAAGCTAACCACTTTTTAATCCTATGGAATTGTGTGCAAGGTTAACAGACAGCCTGAGACAGTACATACAGGCTACTTCATAGATTTGTGGATTATTGTTACTAGACTAATGACCTGGGGGCATTCCTCTCAACTGTATAGATTTGCACAGAATGTCCAGATGTTTGACTCATATTTTTGGCCTGTTCCTCAAAAAAAAAATCTGTTTTTCTGGTAAATCACTGGGATGATCTCAGAACTGAAGTCACTAAATAATGGCATACATTTGAGTTTTAGTCTTCAAATTCATTACAATATGTATGTTAATACAAACCCCGTTACTCTAGCAACTTTCTAAGTTTATAAAAGCAATATTTAAAATATGCCCCTATTTTGGGGCCTCTGTCCCCCAATTTTGTTGAGCTTTGTCCAGATTTTTTGCATTAAGAGATTGAGAAGCATGCCTGGGAGGACTTCATAACTCTAGCCAAGTTTTTCTGAATAAATAATGATGTCTTGTGTCTGAATAGGACATTCAGAGCCAGGCATTTATAAGCTGCTTCTGTTCATAATGAGATAAACCCACCATCCATCTATCCATCCATCCATCCATCCATCCATCCATCCAGTCATCAAGCCACAAGTCCTCCTCCCATTTTTACACATGGGGTCGGGGTGTCACTTCAACAGTGACAATCATCTAGAGCTAAGGTTTACACCACTGGGTTGCTATCCCTGACACAGTGGTTCTTTCACACCACACAATCACACCTATGGCCAATTTAAAGTGTCCAATCCACCTACTGCATGTCTTTGAAATGTGGGAGGAAAGTGGAACTCCCAGAGGAAACCCATGAAAACATAGCGAGAACATGCAGACTCCACACAGAAGTCATCCCAGCCAAGAATCAAACCGGGGTGCCTCTTGCTGTGAGGCAACAATACTATCTGCTGTGTCACTGTGTGGATTAAGGTAGCAACACTCCCCATCTTTTAAAAACTGGAATAGATACCAGGGTCTAGCCACAAACATGTTTTTACTGTGTTTGATGGTTAATATCTGCATTACATCAAGCCCAAAACTCCATGACAGACAAAGCCTTTTATATACTCATGCTGCTGTTCCAATCAATTTTTAGCCTAAGGCACACACAAAATGGCACTGTCCAATCAGAATAGATGTCCAAGTACAATCATGCCCACTCTTTGTCCAACTTCCCTTTACAATGAAGAGTTCACAACAGAGTCAGCAACAAGGCAGACAATATGGAACAGACCAAGATAAAGATCTGAATAACCACACCTGCCTACATGGACCAGGACCTTCACCAACACAGAAACCAAGAACCAGGATTCTCGCCCAGTATATTGGCCACCACAACAGAGCCCACCCATGAAAGGACCACAAGGCATGAACAGGTAGCTTTATGAAAAGACTGATTTTTACTTTTCATTTTTTTTTGTTCAAATGGTTAACTTTCTTGCTTTTTAAAGTGGGTTTGAATGATCATTCCATTGAGTTCAGACATTTATGGGCTGATTGTAGAGAAATCATCCCATCAATCCATAAATTATCCCATTTTTCTATTTCAGACTAACACTGAAAATACCATGAAGACACCAACACCAACAAGCAACCTGGGTCACTAGTTACGGAGCCCCCAGCTAACAGCTGCACTCGTCTCAAAGTCCAACAAGACACATGCTTGGCCAGCTGCAGCTAGGTTTATAGCCCAATTCAAGGAGCCACTGAGTTGAGCACGTTTGGATCTCATCATATTATGGGGATTTGTTTTACTCGGTGGTCATTTCTCATTGTTTATAAGTACTTCATAGTTTACCAGTTTTTTTAAGTTGTATGATTATTTACTCTAGTGCTAAATTTTAGTTGTTTTTTTAAATGCTGCCACAGTTCTCTTGTGATAAACCTCATGCTTATTCACACTTGCTGATTAGGCCTTAAATAAATCCTTCCTAGGATTCCTTGATGTGGCCTCCCTAAGACAGTACCCAATAGCAGCATGGCCCAGACACAAGAGCTGAAACTTTAGCCAGACTGATCACTCCAAGATAAATATGAACAGACCTTATGGAGATTTGTGCAAGACAGAGTTCTCCTTGCTTTAGGAGCCAAGTACATTCCAAGCTCTGGTGGCATATTGTACCTCATACTTCTGTTTTCAGTAATTTTGCACCTCACACCCCATAAAAGAATGTACATCTTTTTTCAATTTAATATCTTTATCCCTAGTGAACTAAATGCTGAACCTATCCTGTAACCCATTAAAGCTGCTACAACGGTCAGGTTTCAGTCAAATCAAGATGGTTTCCTCCCTCACTTAATGAGTTATGAGAAATTTCAGGGACTGGAGCTCAGTGTTCAGAATATTTGCAATTCCTTACCACCTTTCTCCCTGTAAAAGTGGGCATCTTCCTCTTCTCTGCTCTCTTCTGCTTTACACTTGCATATGTAACATTCTGCATGGCTGGGCCCCTTAAATATTCCATAAAAACAGGAAAACACATTACTTTTATCTAGAACTGTAAATATCTGTAAAGAATTCTAAGTTGCTATGCATTTTATGACTTTAACACAGTTATCTTCTTATGGCTATACCCCATAAAAGTATGTAAATGGACAGTTTTGATTTTGGATATTTCTGATGATATTGTAGTTTTAAACTGGTGGTGATTTGAAATGCAAAAGATTTTCCAGAAGGGCTTTCTGTTGCATCCCTTAAAAGTGGATATCTCACTGATAAGTGGAGAATCTCCCACTCTGCACCCTAACCCTATTTACATCATTGTTTAGTTTACGGTGGATCTAATGAAGCCAGGACAGTGAAAATGCTGCTAAAAGTATTACTATAAGGCTTAATGTATTTTTTTTTTTCACTTTTACTTTTTAAGCTTATAGGTGTAGTGATGGATGTGAATTTGATATATCTTAACAAAATAAAAACTAGATGAAAAGGAGAAGAATCCTCTCAGCCATAACCACTCCAGTTGATGATCACCATTGGCTATCTAAATGGTGATGCAATGAGTTAAGCTTTTAATGCTATTACTTTCAACCATTTTTATAGATTTAGTCATGTACAAATCACATCCTTTCTGAATGACACAAAATCTCACTTGCAAAATATCCCTTATATAAATTTTAGCTGGCTGAGTAGATTTATATTATTGAATCATTTCTATTGATGTACATATAAATATTCTCAACTCTTTTAACTGAAATTGGTCAAGAAAGAGATGTGTTTGATGGAATGATATGAGTGCCTGATCTGAGTTTCTTGCAGATATTACTAGTGATATATGTTTCTTACTAATTCTTACCAACATTCCTTGGTGATTTGAATATACTATATCAATGTTTAAAAAGTACAGATATCTTCTTTGATAAGCAGCAGAATTGCATAATTTGCAGGTCAAACTGACATCCATGGATGTTATACACTGTTAGAGCTGCTTTCAGGTTCCAGCAGCAGGAGTCCCACAGTGATGTCTCTGGTTATCATAAGTCCTGAGAATCTTTAAAGAAGGAATTTAGACATTTTACCACAACTTCATAGAGAAAAATGTTTAATGTAGAATCACCTTGTTCTGGTTTATCTGTTTTATGGCAAACAGAGGAAAAAAATTAAAATATCTTCTGACACTGGACAACATATATAAAAAAGAAGTTGTGGCTTCAGGGAGGGGGCATACAGCTATCATGAAAACTATAGTATTTTTCATTCAGCAAAGCAGGTTGAGTTTTGCAAGAAAACACAATTTGGTCATCTGTGTGCAAAGCTGGCATTATTAACATTTGTGGATGTTATTTTTATTCATGCAGTTTAGGTCAAACATAAAGTAATAGCTTTTGGCACTGTGGACAGCATGAGGTCAAGAAATGTCATGGAGCTTGCCTTTGGGAAGAATGTAACTACAATGAAAGTTAGTACTGTTCCAGATGTATCTCAGTATACTGATTTCAAGAAACACATCATTAATTTAATATAAATGTGAATATGAATACAATTAATTGTTGTTGTTGTTGTTGTCTTTCGGCTTTTCCCGGTAAGGGGTCACCACAGTGGAACTCTGGTCCGCTAATGATTGGCAGTAGATTTTTACAAATGCCAAGGTGCCAGCTCAACGTTCAACCTTCAATGAAGGCACACCCATTTACGCATGTCTTTCAAATGCCCACCCAACCACGGGGAGGACATGTAGACTCCACACAGAAGGCACTCCCTGCACTCCAGCCAAGAATCAAACGGGAGGATCTCTTGCTGTGAGGCAACAACGCTACCGCTGCACTGCTGTGGATATGTAATAAATCAAATCACATCAGTGAAAACATGGAATTAAGTGAAGTACCAGTCAGGGATATGTTGGATAAGTTACATGAAATCAAAAGCTTCCAGTGTGGTTATTGTTGTTAGACTTGATTTTTTCAGAAGTAGATGTAAAAAGTTCTGCATACATTTTACAAGAGCTTTAACTATTTCCAGCATACCATGTTAACATATAATTTGTATTTACAAGCAAGATTTTCTTTACCCAGTCATTAAAAAATAAATTTGAAATATGTAGATTACAGCACAACTCTGGCTGAGATTTAATAAAATAATGTAATACCTGTTAAGATACACATCCAATATATAATAAGCCTTGAGCAATACTTGAGATATTACCAAGAAATTTAAGGATGCAGTCATACAAATTTCATCTTCATATATTATAAAATTTGTATGGTAGTATTCAAGTTGGTGATTTTCAGAATTACCTGGTATTAGAATATTAATGGTGAAATTAATTTGCTTCTTAGCCTGGATTAAATGAAAAATATACCTTTAAAAGGGATTTGGTTAGGAGATGACTTAAACATAAAGTGTGAATTACTGTTTTAGCTAATTCTTTCACCAGATCACTGATTTTGTTAGTTGAATTAATTAATTATAATTGATGTGACCTTTTAATGTGTGTATGTGTCCTCAGATCCACTTCTTAATTTTGAAATTAAAAAATCCTGAAGTTCAATATATCGAAATTAAAATCTGGAGATTTTGTAATCTCGAAATTAATTAAAAAAGAAAAAAAGAAAAACACATCAAAAACATGTTTTTGCAGGGTGGCAAGCCCCCCCTGCACCCCCTCACACCCCCTGCAACTTAAATATACTAACTCCAAGATCATTCTACAGTGCAGAGAATGGTAATGTACCCATTCCACACTGTATAACGATCTGCATTACCGTTCTCTGTACTGTAAAGCAATCTCGGAGTTAATATATTTAAGTTGCGGGGGGTGCAGGGGGCTTACCCCCCGGCAAAAACAGGTTTTTGATGTGTTTTTCTTTTTTTTTTAATTTCGAGATTACAAAATCTTGGGATTGTAAGTTCGATATAGTGAAATTTGGGATTTTGTAATTTCGAAATTAAGAAGTGGACCCATGTGTGCATATACACACATGCATGTATGTAATGCATCTGTCATTCAGTAATGAAAATAGCATAAAATAATGTTATATTTACAGTGTATGTGTTATAAATATTATGGTCCAGATTAAAAAGATTTGCTATCAACTTAAATTACTTACTTGAATGTATTAATTCACTTGAAATCTGGATCCCATTAAAAGCATGCTATATAGACTGAAGTTAGACCATAGTGTATCCCTTACACTGAGATCAAGTCTTCTGGACTCTGGCCCTATATGTGTTGTACTCTGAACCACTTCATTGATTTTCTATCTATTCAGAAAAATAACCACACTCTCAAAAAAAATAGGATTCAAAAAACTATTTAATACACTATATAAGGTATTTCACTTCTGTGAAGGGACTCATCAGACAGGTGCCTGACAACAGCATGAGATAAGATACCTGCTATACTTCAAATTTCTAAATACCCTAATGTTACCTGGTAAACTCTGTGCATGGCAGTGACTGCTCACTGGGTCACTACAAGAGTTGGTTGAAATTTATAAACCTGGATGGATGAATGAAATTAAATATTTCCCTCCCAAAACTGACGTTTTCTGCATTGCACAATATAGTATACCTGTTATAATGACAGTTATACCGTTGTCCAGTCTAAATCCAGCCAAATCGTCTTTATGAAATTTAATATGGGTCATTGGTCACCTCTCCCTGATAAGCACTATACTGAGATTATAAATTATAGTAAATGTCAGCAAGCGTTCATCTAAATTACACATAGCATGGGCCCAAGTGCATGATTTTAAGGACATGTGCACATGACCAGGAGATTGACAGGGTGATGGCATTTTGGTTAGAACTGGCAAGCTTTGGGCTTCCGTTGTTTGTACTAATATTTTGTTTGGTGGGTTAGGCCCTGGAGTGGGATAAGCATTGCCATATTAAGTTTAGAAGATCATAGACCCAAAACATATGGATACATTTAAACTGATATGGCTTAATTTTTAAATGTATTCTGTGAGGGCTGGTGTAAATATAAAATACATATACTGTACTCAAATCTTTATTAATAACATGCTGTAGGATGTGTACTATTTCACTGCTGTGCAGGACAGAATATACAGTGATAGTAAGGACCTGAACATGTTTACCAGTTAATGGCATTTTGTGGCTTCTAACTGACTGATGAGGCAAGTAGTACATTATAGAAGGCACATCCCTCAGATGAGCAGCTTTTACACTGCTCAGATGATAGATCAAGAGTCATGCAAATTAAGTTTTGACTAGATGCAGCTCAACCCTTAATGTACATGAATACAAATCACGTTTCTTGCAGAAACCAAACAGCTTATGTATGTAGCACTGTTTACTAAGCCTATGCATCTAGCACTGTTTACTATTACAAACACAAGTATGTTTACATCAGACTTGTAGGATCTTGAGGCAGAAACATTGAAATCCATAACACCAGCCCGGTACAACCCTGAAATTGTACCAAATCCAAAATGCCCTATTCACATGAACACAGAAAGGGTCCGAATGGAGACATGATAAAATCAGCAAGCAAAAGGAGAATAGTATCACTGGAATTGAATTCATCCTCAAGTCTTGGTGAGTACCTTCATGATGTAGACCCTGTTTTTACAAAATCTCACCAAGATAAAACTGATATATAGAATGTATTTTATATATCGTATACCATAGATAGAATTAGGTTAAACGATAGATGGGTGCACAAGTCCCAGGATAAAAAAAGTGCTCAATTCTGGTAGGTGCACTGGTGCTAGGAGTGGAAAAAATGACAATGCAGAATCCTCAAGACACAGAAACATTCCTACAATGGGGCTAGGCCAGGCTCAGGGGGAGGATGCCCCCCCCCTCTGTTCTAGAAAGAAGTAGTAGTTTACAAAAAAACACAAAAACTGACAGGGCAAAAAACAGCCATAAAAATAATAGAGTGGACTGCTCAGGGTAAGAAAGAAATTATGTATTGTTACTATTATGCAAAAAGCACAGAATTTCCAGACAGAAGACATACAAAAAGTTTAAGACAGAAATTAACGGAAAGGAAAATACTTGCACAAGAAAAACTGTCAAAAGCTTAAAATGCAAATTTGTGTTCGTTAATACAATAGATTTCTGAAAAGCATTACATAGACCAAGAAACCTTGAGCCATTTGAAAAAAGAAGTGACTGAGGAAGTACAAAAATATAAAGAACAAAATATAGAGATTTTTGAAAGCTATAAAAAAGAAATATGGACATGGGAAAGAGAGATCTGCTATGGTACAATATTTACACAAAGGAGAAAGCCAAATTAATCAGTATAAAAAAGCATCACCAAAGATATTCAAAGAGATGTATCAAATAAAGAAAACCATAAAGCAATTAAGACAAGAAGTGAAGTGTCACTGTTGGAAGTACAAAATAAGCAGTGTATTGATGACCCCAAAAATGTTATACACAACTGGGAAACAAGGCAAAAAGAATAGAAACACCATCAACAAAAAGAAGAAAAAAATACATTTTGGAGAAATAGCTATTGGGATCATGTGGAACATAACAAAGATGCTGAATGGATATAAGAATTAAAAGAAAGAATAAGAAGTCCAAATGTACATGATATGATATGGGATGAAATAATGGTCAGAGAAATTGAAATTAATTTAAGAAAAGCTTCAGACTGGAAAACCCCAGGACAAAGAAGCAGTACCTAACTTTTGGCTAAAAGTGTTAAGATCTTTACATGAAGATTTAACCATGAGTAGGAATTATTTATATGTGCACCCTCAACAGACACCAGCCTGGTTACCAACAGGAAAAACAATATTCCTCCTTAAGAGTAAACCTGTAAGTTATCTTAAAAACTATGGACCAATAATTTGCCTTCCGATGATATGGAAACCCTACACTGGAATGAAACCCTGATCCCAATTTACTTTTACATTGTGTAAAGCTGCATTGCACTAGAAATGCCACTAGGTGGCAATATAAGCACACTCACTCCCAAACAAGTCCCCATTCTTTAGCCCAATAGCTCTCAGTAACTTGTTTCTTTTTCTTTATTTTTCTGGCGACTGTTTCATTAAAGTTGCCAGCTTGAAGCTGTTATCCCTGCTTTGAGCCTCTAATCTGAAGTAAGTCATATTACACGCTTACCTCTAGGTTACCAGAAGCTCAGCGTTAAAGCAATTGACTGTTTCACTGATTTATTCTGGCTGCTCCTCCTCTTTCCCCAGCTTGGCTCTACCCACTCCATTCGTTCTGTGGGCTCACTCCGCTCCCCTACCCTACCCCCAATTCACACCCATCCCAGTGCTCCTTAATTTATTGTAGCTATACATCCCCTCCCCTTCCTCCCTGCCAACCAACACACATCTCCTCACCAGCCCCTCCCCTCCAATCATCCAATACTGTCTCTTTTTCTCCCCATCCCAAACATCAAGGTACTTTCACTCTCTTCTAAACCCCTCCCTCTTACACTCACATACATACCCTACATCCAACTACTTCCTCACTCCCTCTCTCCTTCACTCACATATCCACCTCTTCCTGTAATCCTACACCACACCATGCCTTGTCAAACCCTTCTCATCTCCACCGTCTGCCTACTACTTCTAATTCCTCTATACTATGCTATTCCTCTCTCAGACTATCCTTTCAATCCTATCCCCTCATCACCCTCAACAACCTTCATCCCTTTACCTTAACTCACTTCCACACAATATCTCCCAACCTAATTCAACCACACCCACTTCTCTGCTTCAAACTAAAACACCCTACATCTATGAAACATCATATTCCTAAATCATTACTATTCCTCACACTAAACTCCAAAGTAAACTCAAACCCCTGATCTCATTCCCCTTCAACCATCTATGCCTAGCAGGTGACATACACTCCAACCCAAGACCCACTACAACCAACACTCCAATTCCCCCTACTACCACCCATATTACCGACCCTAAACATCTCAAACTCCTAACCATCTCAAACTCCTAACCATCAATGCCCAGAGTCTAAAAAACAAAATAGGCCACTTTCACGCTTGGCTATACCATGCCCAACCTGACATAGTAGCCATGTCAGAGACATGACTAAAACCCAGTATATCTGACTCAGAAATCCTACCCCCTGGATTTCAAGCTCTTAGACATGACTGCCCAAAAAAAGGAGGAGGAGTGGCCCTAATCTACTCCAGCCTACTCTCCATCACCCCCTACCAAAATGCAATTCCTCAGTTCAACAATGCTGAACTAGTCATAGGAAACCTTAAACTAAATAATCATAAAACCATTTGTATCATAGGCTTCTATATACCCCTGGGGAACAGTATTAATACTCTTGAGGAAATTCCTCAATGGGCCTCAACCAATATCAAGTCTGAGACCTACATCCTCGGAGATGTAAACATCAACTGGAACAAAATTACTGCCAAAATTCCCACCATATCTATCAATCTATATAACTTCTCCCAACTTACTAATGCCATAATCAGACCCAATAAAAATAACGCCCCAAGCTCCATATTGAACTGGATCCTATCTCCCACCCAAATAACATCTCCCACATTGGCACCTTACCAGACTCCATTAGCGATCACTTACCAGCCTTCATCCATAGATCAACTCCCTCCTCTCCTCACCTACACCCACATATCCATACTCGGAATCTCACAAATTTTAACTTCTCAACTTTCTCCAATTCTCTAAAACTTATAAACTGGGACAATCTAAATACTCTTCCTCTAGATAACACTGTAGAACTCTTCAACTCAACCTTCTTAGATACCCTAAACTCCCAAGCCCCTCCAAGAACAAAATGTATAAAGACCAATTCCACCCCCTGGCTTACTAAGGATACCAAAACTCTCGTGCTACAAAGGGACAAGACCTGGAAACTCTATCACCACAATAAGCACCCTGACACCCTTCTTAAATACAAACAACTCCGCAACCTAGCCAAAAAACGTATTACACAGGATAAAAAATTATACTATATCAAACTCCAGACTACTCATTCCACAAAGCCCAAACAATTCTGGAAATCCATCAGCTCCCTTCTCAATCCAGGCACCAAAAACAACCCTTGCCCAGACACTAGCAAATCTGACACAGAAATAGTTACACTGTTCAATTCCTTCCTTACTAACTCCATAGCAGACCTCACCAAACAACCCACCTAACAACAACTCCTCCCCCCATCTCAAATCGTCTCCCAAATCTTCCTTCCTAAAATCTCCTCCTACTTTTCATCTCAAACCCATCCCCATGTCACACATAAAAAACTTCTCTCTAAACTTAAGCCATGCTCCAATGCCCCTGACAACATCCCCTTTCTCTTTCTAAAGCTAGCTAGCTAGCAGACAGTATTGCTATCCCCATTACTATACTCATCAATAGATCCATACAAGAATCATATGTCCCTAAACTGTGGAGTACTGCCTTTATCCTACCCCTCCACAAAGGAGACAAAATTAATAACTTCTCCAACTTCCAACCCATTGCAATTCTATCTCCTTTTTCAAAAATTTTTGAGAAATGTATCCACCTCCAGCTAATGCCATTCCTTACAAATGACCAACTCCTCACCCCAACACAACATGGGTTCCGTCCTGGAGATAGCACAGTAACAGCTCTTCTTTCATTTCTAGACATAGTAAACCATGCCAATGACTCTGGCAATCTAGTATCCAGAGTCCTCCTCAACCTTTCCAAAGCTTTTGATACTGTCTCCCATACCTACCTTTCTAAACTTAACCTCTCACAAAACACCATTACCTGGTTTAGCAGCTACCTCTCTGATAGATCCCAGGCTGTGAAATGGAAACTGGCACCTCTGCATACCTTCCAACCCCAACCGGGGTACCCCAGGGATCCATACTCTGCACAATGTTCTTTAATATTTCCATTAACGATTTCCACACATCAATTCCCAACACCAAAATAGTACAATATGCAGATAGTCTGCTCTGCCTCCAACCTCCTTGAGCTCCAAACTAAAACTCAAACTGCTTTCTCAACTACTGAGAACTGGATGCTTCAAAATCATCTCTCCCTAAATGCCAACAAATCAAAAATCCTACTTTTCACCCCATCAAAATCTATCCCTCTTGAAAAAAACCTCCTTCAAAATTATCAGCCATGCTAACTCCACTATAGAAATTGTTCCTTTTGCCAAACTTCTTGGGGTTACTATTGATGAGCATCTGAAATTTAATACCCATATTCAACTAAATATTAGGAAAGTCCATCAGAAACTTGGCATGCTGTACAGAAACTCACACTTCCTCTCCCCCTCAACTAAACAGACCCTCGCCTCAACCTACTTACTACCCTCTCTGATGTATGGTGCTCCCTTAATAACCAACCTATCTTACTCCATCTCTTCTAAACTGGAAACCTGCTACAACAAAATCTCAAAGTTTGCAACTTCATCCAGATACCCTACTCATCACTGTATACCTCTCCAGCAGCTGCAATGGCTAGAACTTCCCAACTACCTGGATGACCTCCAACTCTGTACAGCTCACAAGTTTATTTTCAAAGCTAATACATGTCCAGCACTTGTTAACATCTTAACTTCATACACCCTTCACAGACCCCCTAAGATCTGCCCACCAAAATCTAATCTCTGTGTATAAACCAAATTGTCCCACTAGTCAGATGCTTCTATCCTTTACCTTAAAATGGAACCAAAAAATGGAACTCTCTCCCTCCATCTCTAAGAATCTCTGAAAACTTTGAACTCTTCAAAACCCAGCTCCATTCCTACCTCTCTCGTGGTTGGAAGTGCAATTGCAGTCTCTACCTAACTTCCTTAATACATGATCACTTTTATCACATTCAAAGCCCCATTTTTTCCTTACTTTACCAGGGATCAATCCCTTGATAACTACATTCAGATCTCTATCTGACATTTCTAACCTATGAATGAATTCTACTCTCTACTACTGTTCTCAACCTACAAACATGTAAGTATGTATTATATATTGTATATATGTTGCAGTTCAACTGTGCTTACTTCGCTATTTAACACCTACAAGTTGTTTACTATACCTTTTGCAACTGTGTATTGTATTTTGTTGTATTTTGAATTATGCAGCTTTTACTTTGTACTATGTATTCTGAATTATGTAGTTTTTACTTTGTACTATGGAACTTTTCTCCCTAGGCCTCCACTGAAAACAGGCTCTTTGAGCCCAGTGGACGTCCCCGGTCACCAAACTGGAAATAAATAAATAAACAAATAAATAAATAAATAAATAAATAATGCCAACAAAGTTTATAGTTATTTAGAAGAAAACTCAATCATAGCAATAGAACAAATGGTAAAAAGAACACCATATGGAACATAGGATCACTTGTTGTTAAATCAAGTCATAAAGGAGAACTGTAAAAAGGGAAAGAATATAAGTATGGCATGGATAGACTACAAAAAAGCATTTGACAGTATCCCACTTTCATGGATAAAAGAGTGCTTAAAATGTGTAAAATACACCCTACACTGATCAATTGCATTACAGTGATCATGAAACAGTGTGCAAACCACTTTCCAGTTAATCCATGATAAAGGACAAATTATTATGCTAGGGATAAAAATACAAATGGGGATATTCCAGGGTGACTCTGTCACTGATACTCTTTTGTCTTGCCCTTAGACCATTAAGCTGTGTACTTAACAGATTAGGTCATGGTTACAATTTGCTCCCAGAAACAAAAGTGTAAAAATTTCTCATCATTTTTGTGGATGACTTAAAACTGTATAGTTCATCAGGTGAGGAACTGAAAGCACAATTGCAAGTGGCCAAAACTTTTTCAGATAATATAAGAATGTCATTTTGTCTTGATAAATTTGCAAAAGCAATCTTTAAAGCAGGAAAGTCACTGCACCAAGCAAACATCAACCTGGGTTAGGAATGTGATATAAAAGAACTTGAGCAAGAGGAACTGTATAATTATTTGGAAACTGATGAAGGATCAACAATAAAACCTGAACAAATGTGAATAAAACTTAGTAAAGAATATTTTAGAAAACTAAAATTAATACTGGAAACAGCTCTGACATCTACAAAGTCCAAGCTATAAACCAGTTTGCTCTTCCTGTTTTAACATACAGTTTTTGAGTCACTGATTGGCCCCAAAGGGTATTGGATCAGTTGGATAGGAAAACAAGAAAAATGCTTCATGCTTATTAAATGATTTAT
The DNA here is from genome assembly GCF_019279795.1 of Protopterus annectens. Lineage (NCBI taxonomy): Eukaryota > Metazoa > Chordata > Ceratodontiformes > Protopteridae > Protopterus > Protopterus annectens. Next base: position 99,662,997 of record NC_056737.1, read on the forward strand.
AAAAATCAGTGTATACCAAGATTACATAGCCCTCATTTTGAAGGAGCTATGGGCCAACTTGAAACTAATTACATGTATAGATCTGTAATCTTAGGACTGCATACATATCTTCTGGCCTCACAAGTCCCAAACATAGTGAAAGTTTTAAAACATAAGGAGAATAATTCTAAGATGACTTCCCTGCTTAGTTTAGCAGAAGTATATCAGTGTCAAGCAGGAATGGAAATTAAATCAGAAGTAGATAAAAATCAGGCAGCAACTGAATGTGTCAAAAAGACATAAAGAAAGAATATAAGGTGAAGGATCAGATCAGAAGGTGAGAAATGTGGAAAATGCATACACATAGTCGCAAGTACAGAAAACTCTTGGAACAACCTCATGTCAATCAGGAACAAGTGCAGGAATGGTGAAGAAGAGGTGAGTTTTAAACCAGAAGACAAAAGGCTGGTATTGGCAGCCCAAGATAGTGAACCAGTGGCAGCTGGTGATTTCAAATTAAAGAAGGGCTGCAGCAGACAGCTGAATGGGTGGGGCCAATGGGAAGGGGTGTGGCCAACTAGAAAGGGGTGGGGTTATGCTCAAAACCACAAATGGAACTTTAATTAAATACGCTGCCCTGGGTGTCAAACAGTCATTACGAGAGTCCAATCAAGACAAAATGAAGTGTAGAAGAAAAAAATATTTCAATGCATTGGCTACATGACAACTTATTTAATATCCAGATGGAAACAGGTTGTGAGGCATGAAAAAATAAATTACTTTTTAAATACATTACTGGAATGCCAGTCAAAATCAAGTATAAAAAACAAGCAGCACTCAATTTAAACCACTACTCCTTGTACTGCAGTTCTAATTATAATTTATATTCAGCTTTATAAAATTACCGATTAACATGCTGAAAGTAGCAATCTCTGTGATACTTATACTTGTAAAATGTTTCTTATCCAAAAAAGACCTGCTGCCTGACACAACTATCTACTTGTTTCATGGGGAAGACATGATCAAAGTAAAAAATGAACAGATAACAAGAAACAAGCTCAAGATAAATTGCTTAAAGGATTCCTGCACAAGTTATGGACCACACATGATAGATTGGCATTCTGTTTATTTTACAGGTAAGCTTGCAAAGATGACTGCAAGTCTCCAATAAAAGATGACTGCAAGTCTCCGATAAATATAATGAGCTTCTGAAAATACTGTAATCCTGTCTTTTTATTACAAATACTGTCATATGCATTTCAATACCCAAGGCTTATACATTATCTAGTTATGTAAATATTCTCTGCATGGCAACAACGAAAAGGATTTCAATGCTGGTAATTCATTAACAGTATGCTTATTAAAGCTTACTTGCATCTTACGATCTCCGACAAGCTTACCTGATGCTCATTAAATCATTGCTACTTAAACAGAGCAACAGGGCACAGTGACAGCATGCATTTCCTGAATAATAAGAAGCATAAATCAACAGTAGAAAAATCTGACAGAAAACCAGAACATTCTACAAACTCAAGGACAGATGAAAAGCCACGGTTGTACTTGTGGTCTACCTTGGAAGGGGGAATACTCTGCACACTTGCACTGCATAACTGCTCCTTGCCTTCCTTGGACACATCCAGAGCTACTACAATGGGGAGTGTGGTGCAACAAGTATGTCATAATTTGAAATGTCTCTGGCTGACAGTGGTGGCTCTGACACTCATACCTCTCAACTTCAGAGCAAGAAATCTGGACAAAGCCATACATAGAACTACAAGTGGGACACAGGGCCAAAACTAAGGGCAAGTTTTAAATATTGCTCTTATTAACTTAAATAATAGAACAGTAGTAGATCTTGCATTAGTACGAATTTTCTGAAGGGTATAAAATCTGAAACTCAAATGTCTGCCATTATTTTCTAACTTCAGTCTTTAATGACTTGCCACTAATTTGCCAAAAAAATACAATTTTATGAAAAACAGACCAAAAATGTGATGCAAAAATATAAAGTTGCCACACAATACAGCTGGGAACCTGTCAAAAAAGGACACCTTTTTAATATTAACACTGTTAACTTGAGCAGCTAACAAAATAAGAGCATCTACATGCATTTCTGAAATAAAAGTAATCTATAACTCTGATCATTACAGTTATATATAATTGTAAACCCTCCACATTTTCTTCCAAAATTGCCATTTTGAGGAGAGATTATAGGGGAGAGCAACATTTTGAGCCAAAATTGGGGACAATTGAGAGGTTTGGATATTCTTAATTCTACAAAGCGATTTGCAAGTACCTCTCAACCTCTTAGTGCAGGAAATCTGGACAAGGCCAAATATATTGGTGGAACATACAAACACTACTAAAAATTGCTCTTGTATAAACTTAAGACAGTTGATAGAATAACAGGTCTTGCATTAGCATGCATTTTTCTGAAGGTTATGATGTCTGAAACTCAATGTCTGTCATTTAGTGACTTCATTCCTAAATGATTTGCTAGAAAACCACAAATTTTATGAAGAACAAACCAAAAATAAGTAGCAAATATCTATTCATTCTGAAAAAATATGGACAACTAAGAGGTATAGTTCAACCGGGGCTGTCTGAGTTTGCTACCCCCCCCCCCTCACAAAATCATGGTTGAATGGAGCCTCCCTCCTGCAGCCATTCCAACGTCCCATTCCTTGGTTATTTTTCCCTATCTACCATTAACACTGTAATGTGTATACTGCTTTACTTCTGTGATGATTTAGATTTCATTTGAAAGTTTTATTTTGCATTTTACACACAAACCCTAATAGATATCTGTTAAACAAAGCAATGCAGTCTCACAATGAAAATAGACTTAGCATTAAAACTTCTCTGCACTTGAAACTCACATGCATTGAAACAGCATTGAAACCCACATTCAAAGAAAATACATTTTGCCAGTGGCAGATAAAGATTAACTCTGGGCTGTTTTCAAAATCATAGGCCCCTTGAACATGAAACACACACATGCTCTTTGATACACCTTCCTGACTGTATTACATTATATTCCTTGTATAATACAGTACAGTTGTTAGAGGGCATTTTAAATGTATTGTTTTGAACATTTTTCCAGTAAACAATGAAACAAAATGCATGCACCAATGACAAAACCGCCCAATTCAGAACATTTCCATCATAAAACGTCTACTCAACCTTCTATAATCCACCAGTATCAGTAAATATGCACAATCTCTGAAGTAGTAAAATCCACATTAAAGAAATATGTAACTAATAAAGAGGTTGCTGCTAGCAAACAACTTTATATGTCATTGTTTCATCTACAAATAAAGTGCCTGTTGCCCTTGAAGAATAAATTGCCTATGTTGCATGCATTAAAAAAATGATAAGCTAATAATACCGCAATAGGGAATGGATAGCAAACTGATAACAGGTTCATAGTTACTAGGTATCTTTGCCAAAAAGTACTGCAGCATCCACCCCCTTTACAACACAGTACAGTATCAGCAATGCATCTATCTACTGTGGGAGTAGAACCCACAGCCTTCTGCATTAAAAGCAAGTATATTACCTGTTGTAATGCAAGTGGACTTAGCATAAGGCACTAAACTTTTGTTCCCCTGCAGCTCTCAGCTCCTTGTAAAATCTACTCGACACTCAGCTGTATCTCTGAACTTTGCAGCACAAGATATCTGGAAAAAGCCAAAATTTATTGGGGGGGGGGGACAAAAGGCCAAAAACCAGGGACACATTTTAAACATTGTTTGTATAATGTTGGAAAGTTGCTAGAATAAAATGCTGTGTTACCACCATACATTTTACTGCCATGTCTTGAACCCAGGGGACCCTGTGCAAAACAGTCAGAGAAACATACCACTATGCCAAATCAGCTGAAACAGAGGAAGACAAACTTAAATGGTTACTATTTAGTGAATTCAGCTCTCACCATAGCTGTCAACCTCTTAGCAAAAAACACCTGAAAAAGCCAATAATGTGAGAATACAGCTGCCAAACATATTCAGTAAATTCAGTTCTCACCATAGCTCTCAACTTGGCACAAAATACCTGGATGAGGCCAATAATGGGGGAATACAGTCCCAAAAATATGGGCAAATTTCAAATATCCACGTTATAAACTTAGACAATTGCTAGAATAAAAGGTTTTGTTTTACCATGTACTTTCTGAAGAATATGAAGTCTGAAATTCAAATGTCTGTTATTTTTAAACATTTGTTAACCAGGAATCTAGTCTGACTTGGAACAAAACCAAATTTCAGCAGAGCGAAACACTCCAGACACATCTTTGTAAGGGATGGGAGGGCATGCAGACTCCACACAGAAGGCACCCCCGCCAAGAATCAAACCACAGAACCTGTAGCTGTTAGACAACAATGCTACCAGTGCACCACTGCACTACAAACTTTTGCAAGGAAATATGAAGATACAGAAACCACAGATTTTATGATGAACAGAACAAATATGAGGCAAAAATCTGCAATTTGTTTTTTTTTTTTTTTTTACAAATAGTGGTGAGTAGGGAATTCAGGTCCTTGCCCCCTGCATCCAAGGTACAGGGTTCAAGCCTGAGTATTTTTACTCACCACTATGTGTTAACAAGGACATTTTACACACACACACCCCTTACCTCAGAAGTCTCCAAGGAGAAAGGATCAGATCTGTGCTGTTAAATAATGCAATATGTCATGGCTGAGAAACATTTTGAATGGCAGCATGCTTGCAGGTCCTGTGGTACTAAAATATCTCCTGATAGTGGTACATCATGAGGCAAAGGCTGTGAACATCTGAAAGATTTGAAGCTTTTGATAGCACTGTGAAATTAGTGTGGAAAAGAGAAAGTGCACAAGGGAAGCCCTTCCATTTAGCTACCATTCAGTGTTTTTTTTTTCTTCTGTCCTATTCTACTGAGAGTTTCATGAGAGTCAAACCAATTTCATGTCACTTTTTCAGTGCAGAAATAATACTGTTCTGACATGGTGGAGTAGCTAAAGCTGTCATAATATTATGAGCAATGGCAGACTAAAACAAGGTAGGATAATAAATGCAGTAAAAATGCATATACAGCATTGATGGTTTGTATATAAAATATTTGTGAGTGGTAAAGAAATATGCAAGATAGTGAAACTAGGAATCAGTTAATGTTATTGTTAAATACCACATGAGCCACATATAACATTACTTTTGTAGACAGCATCATCAACCATATTTCCACTACTCTCAGGAGTATCATTACTGGCAGTTGGTATAGTAACTACAGTACATTATTACACAATGATATACTAGTGTACTAAATAGAGTATATTCATTACACAAGGATGTATGCCTGCAGTACTTGGTATTCTAAATACATGACATTCATTACTCAAGGATATATATCTGCAGTACTTAGTATACTAACTACAGCACATTCATTTCACATGGATAGACTATCCCCGGGATTCATGAAGCTTGCGCCAGGCACAGGCGTAGCGTAGGTGGAATAAGGCCAAATATGGCCGTCGAGCGATTCAGGTATGATCCAATACCACGTGCACTACCGGCGTACACCAGAACTGCGCAGCCCTCGGCATAGGTGTGCTAATCACCCCATGCACAGTGTCGCACTATGCAAATGAAGGCAGATAGTGATTTACGAAGTGGTGCAGGTGTAGTGTAAGCCCATGGAAATGTAAACCAAAAAACACAGTTTACATTTTCCCAAACAGAACATTGGAGCTATGGAAGCGGACCAGACTCATGTATTACAAAGTTAACATATGCCAATGGCTAAATACACAGCCAATGGCATAAGAAAAGATGCACAACACTTAAAAAACAACATTTAATGTCATGTCCACAGTAACGCATGGTACAACTGCAGGGCATGTGTGCGCAAACTGGAACATAAAGAAAATATATAAAAATGTCATAAAATCGCAATGTAATACAAAGCAGGTTTACACCATAATACACAATGGTAGGCATGGAACACCACAACCAAGGTGCAAGGGTTGCTAAGGGCCTGCGACAGTGTTCGGCGCGGTAACTATGAATTAGTAGTCAATGCCATGCAAATGAGGCAGATAATACTGAATCGCAAATGTCCCGCCGGATGAAGGTTGAACCATACGGCGCAGTGCTATAATACCGAGGAGTAGCTCAGAGGAGATACATGACATCAGCAGAGGAGTGTGCCACCATAGCAGCAAGCACATTGGAGCAATGCAAATCTGGCCTGGCCGTTGCTAAGCAAAGCTACAGGACAGGAGTGGGGAGGAAGGTATAGAATCGTTTAGTTGAGAGCACACATGGTGCCCAAAAGCGCATGTGTACGGGGATGAAAACGTGTCCGAAACCCAGTAAGTGGATGCACATGGTGCGAACAATAGCACAAACAGGAAGGTCAGGGGAAGAAAAGAAGGAAATGCTGAAGTAGGGTAATTGGCATACTAATGAGCAATCAACACCAATCAACTCACTGCGGCCAATCGACGGCAGCTGTCAAGTCTGCTCGCAGAAACCTGCAAAACAGGATAGGGGAGGCATCGGAATGCAAAGAAAGGAGGGGAGGCATTGGATTGCAAAGATAGGAGATCTGTCATAGCAGAGCAAAGCAAACCAACAGTAGACCGGCAATAGCACACATTACGCAAGATACGCCAGGTCTAGGAAAGTACAAATGAAAGCAGGCTGCTGGATGCATGCCAGAAAATGGTAGGTGGAATGTGCAGAAATGTAAAGGGAAGGTCAAGAGGTAATCCACGGCAGCCAAATGTAATTCAACACCAAAGGCACCACAATAGTAGTTCCGGTAGTAAAACACATAAGATACCCTGTAGCTACGATCGTACATACACACCCTATGACATCATCGGTGTTCACAGCACAATAGTATAAAGTGTGAAAGCACCCTACACACACCTTTGAATTCCCAAACACTGCACCATAGGTGTAAACACACGGGGAACTTTTAAAATGTACATTTTGGGAGCTGCCATAGCTGTGATTCATCAGCATGTGTTAGAGACTGACAATGTTGTGGAGGATGATGCCAACAACCACCGCAGACCACGGAGGAGGAGAAGAGTGTTCAGACCAAGGGTAACCTACCAGGGGCTACATGATCTGGAGATAGTAGAGTGTTACAGGGTGGACAGGGACATCTTACAGAAAATAGTGGAGCTGTGCCAGCCACGCCTGAGAACCAGAAATAACAGAGGGGAACCCATCCAAGTGGACACGAAGGTATGTGTAAGCATGCGAATACTAGCCACAGGTACTTTTCAAAGGCCAACTGGAGATATAATGGGGATCTCACAGGCATCAGCATCCAGGGTACTACACCAGTTCCTAGATGCCATGTTACCACATGCTAATGAGCATATATACTTCCCCCGAACTCAGGAGGAGTTGGCCAGCAATATGCGTCACTTCCATCATGTGGCACACTACCCGGAGGTACTGGGTGCTATAGACTGCACGCACACACAAATCAAGTCACCACCCGTTGAGCATGGTAGGCGCTACATAAACCGCAAGGGATTCCACTCCATCAACTGCCAGGTCATGTGCAATGCCCAGGGCATTATCATGGATGTGTGTGCTGGCAGCCCTGGAAGCTACCATGACTCCCATATCTGGCATGCCTCACAGCTGCATCAGGTATTTGTCAGGGGGGAAATCCCACATGGCCACCTTGTGGGGGATGCTGGCTATGCATTGGAGCCGTGGATGATGACTCCCATCAGAAATGCACACACACCCATGTAAGAAAGCCATAATGAGGCACACGCACAAACCAGAATCATCATAGAGCGTGTGTTCGGGATGCTGAAATCATGGTTCCAGTGCTTGGACACATCTGGTGGAGCCTTGCAGTACTCTATAGGCACGTGTGCCCACATCATCATAGTATGTGCCATGCTACATAATGTGATCATGCTGAAACAGCTGCAGCAGGGACAAAATGGTGAAGGCCCTCATAGCATACCGGAATTGCCAAGGGCATCACAGGCACAGAGGGATTCAGACCATGAACACACTGTGCCAGTCCCAGTAGGCAGACAGGGGCATGGCCAATATGCCTATGCCTTGGCAAAGAGGGAACGTATAGCACATACTCTGACAGTGTAGGCCTCTACGGACTGACACCCCTTTCCACCTGCACACACAGTAAAATGGATGGCACACAAGCACCACCACCTGTAAATTGTAATGTATAGGTGGCCCACTGTGTGAATCCCACATAGGCAGCCCTCAAACATTGTACACACAACAGCTATTGGAACAAGGAATGTCAACACCTGAACAGTACATGTGCCTATCAGCACATGGTGGTGCTGTGTGTATAGGTTCCCAGGTACAACGGTAGGTACATGGCCGACTGTCATAGGCCATACACCAAATGGGGCAAACAGTGCCCGCTGTAGCCACAACATCGAGTAACCAACTGTCGCGTCGAGGAGCAGAGGCAATCGTGGGAGCACATGTGTGTAAGCACTGTTCTGCACACACTCAGCACAGAGTCCTTGCTGCGTTAATGAGGGGCTCCACATAATATAATCATGGATGTTGTGCCAAGGCATGGGGTGTACCCATGACAGGTATTTGTCACCCCAGCCTGCTCCACCCACGGTTGTTTGAAGGTGTAGCACAGTATCATGTGTGGCTCACTGACATATACATACCCAATGCCGGAGCACATCCAGTAAACATCACATGGACATACCATTAACTCATCAATATGTAAACTAACTGAGTTACCCATGTGAGTGCAGTATGGAGTAACAGTCGTAGTATACTCCACGTACAAAACGACATAACACATGTACAAATCCCAGATGGCCATATGTTAAATGCAGTGACCATCGTGCATGTTCCCGGTCCCACGTCCTGCAGGGGATGTAACGTAATCCCGAAGGCACGGGTAATGCATGTCGGATGCAGGTCAGCAGATCATGTTTAGCACACGTTACTGGGAATATGCATTGCCCACTGCTGGTAAGCGACGTTTAAATATGACTATATGGATATGCGCGAAACAGGGATAAGCTACTCCGAATATCGCGCAGATCATGGTCAATGATGTCCAGAACAGGTGAAACCAGCATTATTCACCCCTGTACTAATAGCGCCTTCTCTGAAGGGTAAAACTACCACTGCCAGGTGTAGAACACGCAATCATGTATCGAATCACCTAACACTATTGCTAGGCAAGATGTACCTATGGTAGGGTTGCCACCTCTTCAAATGACTAATGTGGGACATAAGTCAGATGTCTGCAGGCTGACACATACACCCGGCCAGTACAAAAAGCAGAACTGCACTGTTTTGCCTAGATAAAAGCTCATTCTTGTAATGTTGACTTACTTATTCTGTTTGTTGGTTCAGATACAGAATAACTGTTTTATGCGATTATTACATCAACTATAGGAAATAAGTATGTTCTAAAATCACAGGACATTTGCCATGTTTACAAATATTTTGCAGGACACAACTGCCCAAAGAGAGGGACTGTCCCTCGCAGAGTGGGACAGCTGGCAACCCTAACCTACGGCAGGTGTGTAATGTGACAGGTACAGACACAAACGTGCGGAGTCCAGGAAACAGTATACACCAACAAGTACACAATAAAAGGTGTAGCTTGCCTGTCACTTTCCCCGTCAGATATATATATATATATATATATATATATATATATATATATATATATATATATATATATACATATATACATATATATAGTACAGATAGAAAGGGCGATAGAGTGATATATGTTGATATATACAGATTCAGCGATATCTGCAAATATATATAGATAGGTCAACAACATTCATAACACCTTGGAGGTACAAATAATTAGGATACCGCCAACTATGGAATGTGTAACATACTGACATGTGTAACCACGAGGCTGAAAGACCGAAAGAACACAGTACCGGAACAGTAGAACCACGAGTAATAGTATGATGATATGAATGGATAAGTAGTCACCGCTGCCAGTGTTGCGGTCCACGTAGGTACTGTGTTCAGCTGTGTTTGTGAGTGCCGTAGTCTGTGTGTGTGTTGAGGGTGCCGTGTGCATCCCCGTGTGACTGTAATGTGTGTGTGTGTGTGTCCGCATCATGTGTCTGTTAGTGCCAACTCGGAGGTAGATCATTACGGTAGGTGTGGGTATAGCTAGCCGTAGGCATACGGTTACCACCTGTCCCACATTAGGAGGGACAGCCCCTCCCTATGCAGGTGTGTCCTGACATAAAACATTACAAAGGGCAAATGTCCGAGATCATAGGACATTAATATGTCCCATATATAATGTAATAGTAGCATTAAATAGTTATGCCTGTATGTAAGAAACGTGAATGTTACATGCAATATGATAAGTAGCCAAAGTCCCACAACAATAGGTATGTATTGAGGATAAAAGTATGTGCTATCCTGTGTACTGGCCGTGGCTATGTTTTGGCCTGTAACACCGCTGTGTGTCCCGGAAGTGTCCAACAATGGCAATATGAAAAGGTAGCAACCCATGGCAAAGAGCTTCTGTTACCAACACAACCGCAATGACTGCAAATATCTGGGACAAAAATACACGGGATAGCTGTCATGTAGACATATCCCTTTACACATCACTGCAATTCTGGAGGTATGGAAGTATCAACCTCACCTGCATACTATATAGAAACCAATTAACAACGGCCCAATGTACAATCCCATAACATAAGTCTACTAACTGATAGCTTTTTAATTAGGGACGGAGCCCACACACATATATATGGAATATGTAGAAATGCAAGCCCCAGAAACCTGTATATGCTACGTACACCCACCGACATCCCCCACACTAGAAACTATAGCAATACAGACTGTAATAACAGCACAAACATCCAGTCAGTCAATTACAACTGCAGAACAGTCAACATACCTTGTGAGAGATACAATTAAAGGCGCCATGCAAAATTGCAGCCGTTGTATAATGGAACAAACGGCGATGTTACAGGTTTCGTTTGCAATAGTCCATTAACAGACATTGGGATGACAGGTACACCCACATGTTGAACCACATACTCTAGCTGTCGCACACAATCCACGGGGGACATGAATCCAAAGTATACTTGTCTCTATGCATAGCAGTTGCACTTAAACATAACAAAACACAATACAGGCCGTCTCCCCAAAGGTAGGGCAAATGGGCAACGCCCAATTGCAGAAGTCAATTATACCCCACTGTTGCCACATAATTGGTGAATCTAGTAGCTGCACAGCTGATATGCAAGTAATTAGTCACACAGAAACACCAATAGGTGGCAGGAAACCACATGTTACAGGTATTGACGTATATAAGGAACACTTGCCAGACATTCAAACCATATGCTCATACAAAATACCCGTGTAAGCAGTGTGAGAGAGATAGAGACGAAAGTCCATAACGATAACAAGGTATGTAGAACACTCGGTATGTAAGTTTATATATAGCATGTTTTGTATTAATTATCTACTGTAAGTATAGCCTGGTTTGCATTAATTAAAACTGTCTACAATGCATAACATGGGAAAGGGTATTTATGTAGTGATGTCTTGCTGAGCATACTTAAGCTTGTAGAAACTGTGCGTCCAGCAGTGGGCCACAAGGTACACATCACAGACACCACAAGGGATGCTACATGAGAACTTTAAACAGAACAATTACATACAACCCGCCGTCAGTGGTAGGGTATGTCCAACAAGTACGTGCCATAGCCGGGGATAGTATATGTTGATATACTGTCACAGTAGGCATGTGTATGGGCATATAACAACAATGACATGTCTAAGATGGTCCCGCTGTGCAAGTATGCTTTGCATTATGGGATACTATGTAAAATATGTGTAATGTATAGTATTGTAGGTAGATATGTCAGATATTCTACACAGCATAACAGGCATATCATGCATACCAAAGGTATTGTCTGTTGGCATGTACAATAACAGGATACATATGGCTTGTTGGCACAGGACATTGTAATAGCATGATAGCTAATCTAATTGGAAGGGCTAGCAAGTAACCATGCACAAAGGACATGTAATAGCTTCACAGGTTCATAGTGGGGTACTATGCAGTCTGGCAAGTCTATGTGTAAGCACAACTACAGTGTTCACACCAGTGGCACCTCTCTAGGGTAGTGGCCTGTGATCAGCAGAGCCATGTGTTACCTGCACCTCTGCACAGTACAGCCACTGCAGTGATCCCTGGCGTACATGCGTCTCCCAAACACCAAGGGAGGTATCACATGAACAGTGCTACTGAGTGTCCCTGCATGATGTACATAGGAGTCATGTTCCAAAGCATGGTGAGTGTCTGGTTTGGGAATGTAACCCTCAAGCACGTCCCACTCATTGTTGCGTGTGTGCACATATCCATGAGTATGTTGCTCACAGTGGCATTTGCGTGTGTCGCCTATGTGGAGTATATCCATTAATATTGTTGTGAGGGATGTTGTGTCTGTTCAGCAGAGGTCACCCCTGAGTATGTAGTATGCAAATGTGTACAGACGTGGTGTCCATAGTTCAGCCACATACCTTAGCTGTCGGAGATCAATAAATGTCATGGCGTGTTAATGTTGTGGTATGTAAAGCTGTAGCTGTTGTGTAAGGTACACCCTAAATGGGGTGGTGTACCCTTGAATGTGTGTAGAAGTCTTGAGTTCAGAGGTACAATGGGTGCCTAGGTACCAGCTACACACCTAGTACAGATAAGTGTGGCCATGTAGAAGGATATCCACGCCACAGTGGCAATACGGTAATCACAGGAGTGGGTGTGACATACGTGTGTACTACAAACATGTACAATGTGACATGTAAGTAGGGGACTACCACCTATGTGATAGTGGGTGAATGGTGTAATGCAAAGGTGATGTCCATGGACCTTGTGTCATGCAGCTTGAGGCCATGATATTCATATCAGGTATCTGTCACAGTGACACCTGTATGGATGGAGTCAGTATCAGCTGGTGGATCAATCATGGTGCTTTGTATGCAGAGGTTTGTAAAGCTAGGCAGGGAAAGTCCCTCTGTACTAGCCTGTACTTCAGGGAAGCATATACTGAACATGAGGGGCCCAATGACTGAGGACTGTGGTATGCCAAATGTAACTGAAATGCAGTAGGTACTACAGTATGCTACCCTCATTGTGTGTGTCCTGTCCATGAGCCACGTTGCATAACATCCACAGACATAGGGTACGATGTGCAGGTGGATGTGTATGTTGTCAATACCCGAATGGAGAACGGTGCTGAAAGGCAATGAGTGAACAATGTAGGATTTGTGGACTCCTGTACCATCATCAACTACCCTGGTAACTGTATGAAAGGAGTCCACCAGGTGTAGGGGCCATGCTCCAGCCCTAACAAGTCCAACCTGGGTGGCATCAAAGGACCAGAGCCCAACAATGTCTCTGTGGATGACGTCCTTGATGAAGTGCCCCATAGCCATGCAGAACAGTCCAGGCAGGTGTGTAGGACTATAGTCCCACTCGTGCATTGTGGGGCCACCTGTGTGGAGCGTGATAAATGTTGCTGTGTGCCATTCAGGGGCCACAATGCCTGATACAAGGCTATTACTGAATATGGTGGCCTATTGGGGAGACATGTCGTTCAGAGGTTTGTGGACATCACAGCCTGGGACTTTGGAAGGTGACATGGGGCCAATGTCCCAGGACATATAGAGTGCAGGTTAGTACTGTGTAGGTGTGACCGCAGGGACACCGCAATGTTCCTGCATGGATTGTGGCCCTGTAGTGAGTGAGAGGGTGTAATGTTACCATTGAATCCATCCACCAGCATGTTGCCAACATCACCTGGGTCTGTAATGTTCCTGAGTGACTGTTGTATGTGAGAGCAGATGTGGGTGTTGCCATCGACTACTGACATACCACCATAATGCCTTGTGGTACACCCCGGCATGTGTTGAAGTTATGTTTACGTAGCTAGTCTTGGAGTATGCGATGAGGGATCCTGCGGCCCTACCGAGGCTGACCACTGAGCTACCCCACCCATGGGATTGTACACCACTGTACAACAGCCTCCACCTGTTGTTGCACATTATGTCCATGGAACTTGACCACCAGAGAGGCGTCTGTTATCTGGTATGTACCATCATGGCTCTGTGTGGAATAGCATGATCCATGCAGTCGTGTATGTGCTAATGAAGTGCACTGGGGTATGTTTCAGCATTTGTATGTGCATTGTCCATCTGCACGGGTGTCATGACGTTAACAACTGCTGTCATAAGACGTCAGTAGTAGGTGTTGTAGTACTCATGTACTGTGTATGCCGTGAAGGGTGTGGTGCCAGGATGTGGCTAACAAGGTTGATTAGCATATGTTTGGAATCCACCAATGAGGGGATAACCCCAGGTGTGGAACACCAGTCACATGTTGGTAGTGTTCATGTCAAGGTTAATGTTGGTCTTGTGTGTTTGGGTTGAACCAGCCGAGGTTATGACTCATGGATGTGTCGGTACATGAGTGGCTATCCCAGTTAAGTGTGGGATAGTGTCAGTCACACATCAGTAGTAGCTGTCTGAGCCCTACTGTCCAGTACACCAACAAATGAGGTCTGGTAACCATGGGGTATGTTGTTGAATCTGTAGCGTGTTACAATGTGTATAGCGGTTCCTGACACAGTTAGTTGCACGTGGAGCACCTCTGATGCATTGTGCTAAGTAACTAGCCAGGATTTGTGTACAACATAGTGGGATATGGGAACACCTCAGCTGTGGGTGTGCCGGTCCAGGTATGTGCCTGAAATGTATGGTCTGTCTATAACCTGTCATTGCAGGTGTGCTCTGCAGAGCCTAGAGGCAGGTCCCAGTCAATGCAGAGATATTGGAGTGGTGCATTATAAAGTGTGCCTTGCCTGTGTGCGTCACAGAGGAAGATGCAAGCATTGTGTCACATGACCCCATGTCTTGCTTGCCAGTTCCCGTTCTGCCGGTGACTGTTATTGGAAACTGTGCAAGACGGGCAGTATAGAAGCAGCAAGAGCCTTACATGTTCACTAGTCTATTCCTGTCTTAATAATCTCAACATGTCAACGGACATCCTCCAACACACTTCTATGATCTCTGTAAAAAACAACACTCTAAAAATACTAATTCTTCTACTCATCACTTCCCTTTCTCTCACTCTGCCCTATTCCTTAACCTCCTATGAAACTCCACTCAACCTCCACCTCAACTACTCTCCTAAACATTCAACCTCAAATTTCAAAAGCCTAAACTTTTCTCAATTAAACATCACATCTACCTCTAGCTACCTCTTAGCTAAATACCACAGATTGACTCACATAAAAGTCAGAACCTCTTGATTAGAAAACCTAAGTACTTTCTATACTTCCCTAACAAATCCTACTTGCTATACAACCAATCTACCTTGATAGATGGTGACATCCACCCCAACCCTGGTCCATCTAATTTTTCAGCTAAAGCTACACCTGTTTCTCTACACACTTCTCATGAATCACCAACCTCCACAACACATACTTTACTCATAGGACACCTTAATATCCAAAGCATCAATAACAAAATAACCCTACTCCACTCTCTTCTTGACCACCACTCCTTTGACATTCTTTGTTTAACAGAAACCTGGTTAAAACCCTTTACTAAAGACACTGAAATCTTACCACCAGGCTATAATATCTTGAGACTCGACCGCAATGGTAAAAAAGGTGGAGGAGTAGCACTATTGTTCAAAACAGAACTAAAAATAACATTAGTACCCTATGAGAACCTTGGATTTACTAAAACCGAACTTCTTATCTCAAAGCTGCAACTTAACCTCAAAAATCCATCTATATCATCTGTATATATCTACCCCCTGGAAATAACTCTTCTACCATAGAAGATATCCTCAGTTGGGCCTCATCCACCTACCCACAAGAAACCATAATACTAGGAGACCTCAACTTAGACTGGTCCTCAATATCCACTAACAACCCAGCATCCCATATTAATCTCCACGGCTTCACTCAAACTATTAATACCACTACTAGGATTAACAAAACTAATAACAAAGAAAGTATTCTTGATTGGATTTTGGTAAACAAACCTCAAATTAAATATCAGTCTGGAACGCTACCTGATGACATTAGTGACCACAACCTAACCTATATTATTAGACAAAAAAATACCTCTAATTACTCTCCTTTATATAGGACCCTCGTAACCTCAAATGCTTTAACCCAACCCTTTTAAGCGGAACTAAAGGCTTGTAACTGGAACCCACTAAAACACTTCCTCTTCAAGAAGCTGTTAATTTCTTTAACAACACATTCCTAACTATTCTTGATTATCATGCACCAAAACGTTCTATTAGAATTAAGGCTAGGCCAGCCCCCTGGCTAACAAAAGAGACTAGACAAAAAATGTCACTTAGAAACAAATCTTGGTTAAAATGGCGAACTAGCAAATCTCCCATAGACCAACAGACCTTCAGACACCTGAGAAATATTACCAAAAAATCAATCCTCTCTGACAAAAAGAACTATTATAGCAATCTTCAGCAAGTGAATCACAATAATCCTCAAAAATTCTGGTCAACCCTTAATAAACTTCTTCACCCTGGACAGACTACCACCCCCCCCCCTTCTGGGTCTGATACAATTCCTCCCCTTGATACTGCCAACACTTTCAACTCATTCTTCATCAATACTATAAATTCCTTGGCCTCCCATCTATCCAGTGACAATACCATCATTCATGACCATACTTCCTCCAAACTACCAACCTTTAGGCTTCAACCCATCTCCACTACCTTTATACAGAGATGCATTCTCAAGCTTAAACCTTGCACCCCTCTGCTGACCAGCTTCCTTCTGAATTCCTTCAAAAAGCAGCCTCTGCAATAGCTTATCCCATATCAATTCTCATTAATAGGACCATAAATGAAGAATCCATCCCGGATGTATGGAAAATCTCTTACATCATACCATTACATAAAGGAGGAAACTCCTTTGAACATTCTAACTATAGACCCATAGCTCTATTGTCACCTCTAGCTAAAATAATGGAAAAATGTGTCCACCATCAGGTAATGAATCACCTTCTACAAAATAAAATACTAACAAACTGTCAACATGGCTTTAGGCCTTATCATAGCACAACTACTGCTCTGCTCTCCTTCACAGATATTATTAACAATAATCGCAACAATAATGTCCTGTCTTCTGCTCTCTTCATAGACCTGTCCAAAGCCTTTGACATGGTCAACCACTCTCTCCTTCTAAAAATTCTCAAATCTCTTTCCTTAGCACCTGAGACTATCCACTGGTTCAGCTCATATCTCACTAACAGGAAACAAGCTGTCCTCTGGGATAACAAACTCTCATCTCTTCTACCAATCTCCTTGGTGTCCCCCAAGGCTCTATTCTTGGACCACTTCTTTTCTCCCTCTTTATAAATGACTTGCAAGTAGCCATTCCTCAGGCTATCTGCATTCAATATGCTGATGACTCCACACTTATTTGCTCTGCTAAATCCATTTCTGAACTTCAAACTAACACTCAAGCTGTATTTTCTAAAGTTGAAACCTGGTTTCTAAAACGATGTCTACTCCTAAACGCAAAAGACCAAACTACTTCTCTTTAAACCTACTACCAGATCCCCTACACTTGACTTCTCCATTGTGTCTAATAATGGAACCATCATATCACCTGATTCTTCTACCAAATTGCTAGGTGTCACAATTGATAACAATCTCTCCTTCGACCTTCATATCAACAATACCATTAAATCTGTAAACAGGAGACTTGGCTCTCTATATAGAATCAAAACTTTTTTAACCTTCCCAGCAAAAGTGAATCTTGCCCACTCGCATCTTATATCCACACTTCTCTATGCCTCACCTATCTACACCAATCTTAAGAAAAACAATCTCTCTAAACTATCTACCTCCTACAACAACATAGCTAGATTTGTTACTGGAAAACAATTTAGAACCCACCATTGTCAGAATCTGCAACAACTTAACTGGCTCGAACTGACAAACACGTTGCTTCTATCCCAACTTATGTTTGTCCAAAGAACCTTTTACCAACCTCTGAATACACCTGCTCTTTCTAACCTCTTAAGCCCCTATTCAAACCTGAACTCTCTCCGCTCTTCTAGCAAACTGCTAGTTACCTTAACCAAATCTAATAACCTTGCTGGTGATTCCCTTTTCTCCAATGCCATTGGGAAACACTGGAATAAACTTCCTCCCGAACTTACTTCAATTGCTTCTACTGCACTGTTTAAACAAAAACTAAAAGTTCATCTTAATAACCACTGGATATGTTCCTGCTCTAAACCTGATTAAAAATTTACTTGGCTCTTTCTCCTCCTCACGGCTATTTGTCTCTCTCTATCTAGCAATACATATCTTTTCTATTCTGTACTTTTGTCTTGCAAAATGTTCTCTTTTCCTTTATCTCTTGCTTTCTCTAGTTGACTCTCTCTAATTGATTCCAATGATGAAATTATGGTAACTTATGGTTTATATCTTTAAATAGAATTAGTTATTCTGGTCTTGAGTAAAACACCTACCTCTTTTTTTTTTAAATCTGTTTGTTAACTTTGTTATTATATATTTGTTTGGTTTTTGTTGTATTCCGTCCATGTCTTCCTGTGGAGCTTTTCTCCCTGGGCCTCTACTGAAAATGGAAATATATCCAGTTAGACCAGCCCAGTTAACAAATGTAAAATAAAATAAATAAATAAAAAATAAAATGTGATCTGTACTCCCAGAGCTGACAGGTGCAGGTCATCTGTGCCAAAGCATTGTGTGTGACCAGGTCAGTCAAAGCGGACAGATACCAGATGCCTGTGGAATGACAGCAGAAGCATAGGTAGCTGTTGAAATGACACAGTCAGTCATTGTACAGTGGTATCGGGTCCAGATGAATGTATAATGCTCCCCAGGACTAGGCCCACACCTTCAGGGCTACAAGACTGGTGAGCTATTGCATGTCCCTGCACACGTAGTCTGTGAAGTGGCATCTCGGGGCAGTCACACTAACATGGAGAATGACAGTCACATCGTACCTGGTACGGTGTGGCATGGGTGCATAGGTTATGTTGCAGAACCAGTTACCTGACAGCAAGATGTAAGCGACTATCGCCTTGTGTAGCCTGCTGTGTGGAACTGCAGTGTGACCGCATACAGAGTCACCTATGACTGGTGTGTTGTGTATGTTAGAACACCCTATTGGCTGTATGTGATGGGCACGCATGAGTCTGTGGGCTATAAGTTGGTGATGTTGTGTTCCATGATGGGGGCTGCCTCTGGTGCCTACACAGAGTATGGAGAGGTACTGCACAAGTTGTCCTCATATGTGTGGCCTGTGGTGGAGATCATGTGAGACTATGTGATGAGTGGGGTGTGTTGCGAATGTTACACATCCCCACATAACTGTCAGGTGCAGTCAGGGTTGGTGACAGCATTACCCCCAGCAGGGCTGCATAACTGCATCCCCCACAGGCTGTAGTGTCGTATGTTGGGAGGTGAGCATTGAATGTGTACATGAGACAATTGCTCTATTGCCACATGTACGACATATCCATCATATAGAGAGGCAATAGCACTGGTACGTGACAGTTGGACATGCCTGTATATACAACCATGTCTCACAGGATATGTGCGTTATGTGTGTACAACAGCTGTTGTACCATAAGCAAGCTGGAAATCTTAGGACAGCCAGTGTACCTGTAAGAAATGGTGTGGAATGGGTGCTATATTAAATAGTAGCTCATGACATGCTCACAAGTTCTGAACAAGTGCCTAGCATGACCATACAATATAGATAGGGTGTTGGATAATATCAACGACAGTCATAATGGGTGGCACCGCACTATAACCCTGCTGAGTATGGTGTGCATGTCCATGAACCATTATCACTGTAGATGTTAGCAGTACAGATGTACAAGACAGTACAGATGTTTGATTACAAATACCTTTGTATGTCACAGGAGTGTTTACCAGTGGCCTGTTGACAGACTCACAACTACAAAAGGTGCCAGAGTGACATGTGCATATCACACCAGTGCCAGCTACAGTAGAACAGGGTTAATGTGTTGTACTCCACCCTCATTGTAGCCCATACCACACAGACAAATGTTAGGCACCTGTAGTGTATGTAAGGATGTGAATAGCCACGAACTATGAGGAATATCTGTGTCAGTGTTGTGAACAACTTACAGAATGGGCTGTGTGGGTGAGGTGTGTGACATATGTGCACATTCTGATGGATGATATCAACATTGTCACCGCTAGGTGAACATTCCTGTACCCATTAACTACCACATAGGCTGTGGTCAACATTATGGACACTGTGTAAGGGATGGTGCTGTGCAGTACACCTCCCTGCCTTGGTGACATCTCCAGGCCCCTTGGGTAGTCATACGTGGCACCCATGTCATGACAGGGTGCCATCCATGAGCATGGAGATCATTGGACAGGCATATACAGCACTGGGGTGACCAATATTGGATCACATATCACCTTTAAGGGGTAATGGCCATGCGTGGGTGATACCAGCCTTCACAATCCTCACCTCCACTATGCAGCATGCTGTCTACCTTGCATAAAGACATTTGCTACACCATGATGATGGACATGCTACATGTCCATATCCTGATCTGTAAGACATACGTCATGGACAGCCACCGTCCTATTACTAGGATCGCCACATGCTGGACAGATCCCTGTGCCATACATGTGACATACTCCCACCACACCATGCAACCCTGTCCATCAAAGCTGCACATGTCATCCCAGTCATACATGGTGTGATGGCCGCATGGTAGATGTAGTATCAACTGACCAGATCAGTAATGTGGCACTGATGCACCTCACGGTGGCATAATGGCTGTCTGTTACAGCTAGGAAACCTTGCCCGTACATGCTATGGTTGATAACCATCCCTGTGAATGACGTCTGACTAGCCATTGTCCCATGTCTATCACATGTGCAACACAGGCGATCCGTTGCAGGATGTTGAACAGCTGTACAGTGCTGTGTAGATGTATATGGCAAAACACATGCATGTACAGGTGTCAATGCGTATGTGTGCATTGTCACTGCTCAAGTCCATTAAGACTGTGTCTGTGTAGATATGTGACATATACACAGCATCAAGGTCAACAGCATTACCGTGGACACATCCAGGCATGTGCAGATAGGTAAGAACACCAGTGCAGGCAAATAGACATGCCCACATCAAGACAGCATTCACATGGAGTATGAACACTGTAATGAGGTGACACACATATATGGTGATGATATCCAATGCATAACGGGTGTTACATGTGTGTGACACAAACACGTCAGTCATGTGAGTGTCATGATGATTTGCAAAGATAACTGTGCAGATGTACTAGATGTCATAGAAATGTATGTGCAGCAGTGTCTCTGTACATCTCTGAAACTGTGACCTGTCACCATCATTATGTATTACAGATAATGCCTCGTACACGCCTTCCAGCGTACAGCCTCCAGGAGTATGATGTCCTCATCCTGTACCTCCATGAGAACTACGAGGTGTTGTTCAACCATGTGCCACAGCATGCACAGCAGCGGGACGACCTGTGGCAGGATCTACACGGGAGGGTGAATGATGTGAGTGGCCATAACCGCACCTACCAGCAGGTGCGCAGACACTACAAGGACTTGCTACGACATGCAAAACAGCATGCCACTGCAATCGCCAGGGAACAAGGTGGAACAGGTGGTAGGCCACCAACCCAGCACCCACTCACACACACCAAGGAGCTACTGGCCAGTCTGGGGACACCCTCAGAACAGCATCCACACACACTAGCTGCCATCGTGGAGGTGGGTGTCTCCCAACCAATGAGCCTGGAGTTGCCTGGTAAGTCAGTACTGTACATATGGCTATTATATCCCATTTAGTTGCATGTGTCACTGTACATTATGTAAAGTAACAACATATGCAAGGTATGTGGACACACATGCTGCATACTACAGTATACTACCCTGTGTATGCACACATGTGCATACTATATGCTATTATACAGGTGAATGTGTTAACATGCGCAGTGCACCCTGTGGCTGTCATACAGTCATGGATAATGTTCATACTGCTGTGTCACCCCTATACTGGTACCTCTGGCATGCCACACAGACATGAGTCCATTGAAGGTGAGACTGTCATCAGTATCAGGCATGTTAAAGCATAGATCTATTTGTCATGTGGCCAGTTAACAGTTGCACACTTGATGTTCATTCCAGTCACGATATACAGGTCACATCATCCATCAGTCACACAGGCCACCCATGTGCAATATATACAAACAAAATGATACACCGACTTGAAACCACAGTAGTTGTCATTGCTACATATGTGGTCAGCTGTGCATACAACGGTGGAGGTGTTCTACAATGGAGGCATATGTAGTATGCATTGGAACAACATGTGTGGTACGCAAACAGTACCACACAGTGAGCTGTGAAATGGGCAGCCCACAGGTGTCACCATTGTGTTATATGCCCCTGCATTGGGTGCACACATTGTGATGTGCCATCTGACATGTCCCAGACACGTAGTGTTCTGGCTACGATATTGTCACACTATCCCATGACCCATACCCCACATACCAAACATACAACCCATTGTCTGCATACCCCTGTGGATGGTGACATATCTGACATCTATGGGTGTATGTCATATGGGACAACACAGACATGTGAGATAGATGGATATCACACACATTTGGCCAACACATGTGCACACATGGCCATGGGGGATGGCCAGAGGCACGTAGCCACACAGAAGATGTGATGTGTATACACCCTGTTGCACATTGTCCATATATGGTACAATTATAGCCTTAGTTGACTGATTAAACAGTTGATGTGGTACACTGGACATCCTAAAAGCCTGTGCACAGCTAGTGGAGGTGTCACTGAAGTCTACCATATAAGATCTGTTGAACATCATGACTGTGTCATAGCATGACAGTAGTCACCTGTACAGCTTCCACAGACATTGACACCACATCAGGCCACAGATATTGTACATTTCCCTTGCTGCTGTAGGACATCACCGTTAGCTGTGCACCTCGTGTGTGTGGTACATCAATGTCATGTGGGAAATGGTGAATTGACATGTCCGCTATGTGTGGACATGGTTGCCAGGCAGCTAAGACCATGTAGTTGTTGTGCAGGGCTGTCATCTGTAAGTTCTCCAGTAACCTGTCACTTGACACAGCATGGTTTGGTGTGTATATACCTCAGCATCGTGGGTCACAATCCACAGTTATGTCATGGGTATGCATGCAGTTATAGGTTCATAGGTTCATAGGATCATACTAGGCTATCTGCCCTAGGGCATTTATAAGCCTAGCCAGAGTATGTTTGGCTTTCGCCATCCATTTTAAATTAATTTTGCTATGCCCTTTTTCGAGGTTAGTATACTGTGCCTCTGTCTAACAGTGACACAGAAGTGATACTCGGGATAAACCTACGATCTCCCATCCACTCATCAAGATTTCTCTTGAAGAGAGTCAATGAGGGACTCTGCCTAACCTGGACTGGGACTTTATTCCAGAGTGAAGGGAGCCTCTGGGTTATGAATCTGTCCCTCCAGCATGTCCTATTTATTTCAGTGCTGAGGTTCAAGTCTCTCAAGCGTGTAGCTCGATGGGATTTGGATTTTTTGAGGTGCAGCATGTCCCTTAATTCCGGGTTGGACATGGCTTTATACATCAGGCACAGGTCGCCTCTGAGCAGGCGGTATGCCACTGAGTAGAGCTGGAGTTTCTTTAACCGGGCAGCATATGGCATCTGTTTGAGCCCTTTGATCCTCTTGGTGAGGTACTTTTGAGGTCTTTCCAGTTGCTGCAGGTGTTTGGTAAGTTACATCCCAAAAGGGGCATTGTACTCGATTATGGGCCTGATGAGGGATGAGTAAAGAGGCATGATGGCCTCCCCTAATCTAGATGTGAATCCCTTCATGATTAGGTGGGCTATATAAAATGTTTTTCTAAACACTTTGGCCACGTGGTTGTCAAATGAGAGATTGCTATCAACTTTGGTCCCCAGGTCCCTAATTACTTCTTCTGTACTTAATGGATTACCACCTACGTGGTAATTTGTGGGCACTTTGTTTTTGCCAAAATAGATGACTATACACTTTTGGCGTTTAGCTTGAGGCCATGGCTCTGGCACCAGTTGTCTGTTTCGATGAGGCCCTTTTGGAGGATGCTTGTGTCGGCTGGAGAGTCGATTATGGCGACCAGTTTGCAGTCATCTGCGAACTTGGTCAGCCACAGTCCTTCTGTGTTGGCCTGTACCACTGAGAAATATATACCGAACAAGAGAGGTCCCAGTACTGAGCCTTGTGGGATGCCACTTGTAACTGGTTTGGAGTCTGACATGGCTCCAGCAATTCTGACCATGTGGGTTCTGTCCTTGAGCCAGTTTGCAACCCATCTAGTGACATAGGGGTTTATATTTAAGCTGGTGAGCTTATCTATAATGCCCAAATGGGGTATTGTATCGAAGGCTTTTGCGAGGTCCAGGTAGGCTGTGTGGGCCACCTTCCCTTCGTCAATGGCCTTGGTGACTGTTTCAAAGAAGTCGACCAGGTTTAAGAGGCAGGATCTGCCCTTAACAAAGCCAAACTGGGTAGGATCCAGTGTCTGTAGGTCCCCAATATCTTTATTTATGAGCTCCATGATGATCCTTTCCATAGCTTTGCAGACTAGCTTGGGGCAATAGTTTCCAGGGTCCGTTGAGGCACCACCTTTGTGGAGAGGGACCACTGTTGCTGTACGCCACTCTTTGGGTACATATCCTGTAGTAAGGCTGAGATTGAACAGTAGTTTTATGTTTAGGTTTAGCTCTTCTTGGAGTTCATGTAGGATGCAGCCTGGGACACTGTCTGGTCCCATTGATGCTGTGTTTTTTGCTTTGGAGAGGGCGGCTCTTACCTGAGCATCGGAGATGTCAGGGGGGCAGCACTCTGCTGGGATAGATATTTGCCCTTTTGGTGGGGAGGGGGGGGGAGAAGTTTGCACTGAACCTGTCAGCTAGGATGTTGGCAATGTATGTGGGTTCAGTGTATTTTTTGTCATTTTGGACTAATTCTGAGCATATCTGGGAATTCCCACCCAGGTTCCTAACATAACTAAAGAAAGCCTTGTGATTATCCTTAGTGTCCTGTGCAATTTTTCTCTCGAAGCTGGCCTTAGACGATTTTATGAGTGCCCTTAGTTTTTTGCTAATACTGATCAGAGATGCCTTCCCTTTTTGGTATTTTGCTCTATCATGTAGTAGCTTCCTCCTTCTATTGTATAGTTGGTTTATGGCTGGGGTCCACCAGACAGGATGTCTGCCTTTGGAGTATTGGGTCTTGGTTTAATTTGGGATTGCATGATCCATGCATTCCTGAAGGTGTTCATAGAATGCATTTATAAAGGATTCTGCGGTCTGGGCCATATTTTCCACAGGCCCGGGGGCTTTGAAGGATTCCACCTCAGTTTTGAGGAGTGTGAAATTTGCTTTTGAGAAGTTTTTCACTGTAGTTTTCTGGGCAGGGGGTGGGGTCGGGATGTGAATATCCAGTGAGATCATTTTATGGTCTGATCTTACCAGTGAGGGATACACTTCTGGTCTGTAGCATAGAGTCCCCATGTTGGTGATGATCAGGTCCAGTATGTTTTCCCCTCTTGTGGGAGTGGTAACGAGTTGTTCCATAGCATTTGAGTTTATGAATTCTAGGAACCTTTGGGCTAGGGTGTTGGAGCTAGAGTAATGCTCCCAGTCTATGTTTGGGTAGTTCAAGTCACCCAATATAATAGTGTTTGGAGAGACCTTCATATTTTCCAGTGTTCTCAGGAAGGCAGAGTGGGGTTCCTGGGTTTGGGAGGGTGGTCTGTAGCAGGCTATAAACTGGAAGGCAGTTTTACCCACTGTTAGTTGCACATGGATAGTCTCTGATGCTTCGTGCTTTGCTACCAACCTGGAGGTGTGGGTATCTTTGATGAATATCGATACCCCCCTCCTTTTGTGGTTTGGTCCAAGTTTTGGGGCCGAAAAGCATGGTATGAGGTATAACCTGGTAGTGCTGGGGTGCTCTCGGGAGCCCTGAACCAGGTTTCTGTTTCTGCACAGATATCGATGTTCTCCATGCTAAGGAGAGTTTCGAGTGTGTGCATCTTGAGGTTTAGACTTCTGGCATTGAGTAGCATTCCTCTTAGTTTCTTATCCCTTGTGATACTTATGGAGTTATAGCTATGCAATGTGTATATATTATGCATTGTACAGCAATATAGATGCCTCATGATGCCATGCAATGGCACAGTGTCTGTACTTCACACTGTATAGCAA
Organism: Protopterus annectens; assembly: GCF_019279795.1. NCBI lineage: Eukaryota > Metazoa > Chordata > Ceratodontiformes > Protopteridae > Protopterus > Protopterus annectens. The sequence continues at coordinate 99,689,326 of NC_056737.1, forward strand.
TGTAGATGGCTCACACTACCCTTCCATGCTCATGCACATTTGCTAAACATGCATTCTATCTGTAGGGCATACAGACAACACCGCAATGTGATGCCCATTACGATGCTGTACATGTGTCAAAACACCATTGTGCCAGACATGTATGCATGTTAATGCACACGTCAGCAGATTACATGTCAAGGTCACGTCTGCCATGTGTACTGTTATCCTGTTCTGGTCCACAAGGTGTATCATGGGGATGCATGCATACTACCATGATTGTGTGAACTGCATGGCTACTGGTATGACACCTGCTTGCTGTAGTGTGCACCCCAGGGAGGTATGCTTACTAACACTATTAATGTCTGAGCTGCATGCCTTCTGCTGTATCACAGGCATGCTGCATGCCATCTGTCAAATCACATGCATGGTGTGTCTGTGTGTGTGTGTCTGTGTGTGTCTGTGTCTGTGTGTGTGTGTCTGTGTGTGTGTGTGTGTGTGTGTGTGTGTGTGTGTGTGTGTGTGTGTGTGTGTGTGTGTGTGTGTGTGTGTGTGAGTGTATATTGTAATTTAGAGTCTTTCTTTGCATTCACAGGTGATGTAGGTGCGTTACCCTCCTGCGGTCCATCTGATGTTAGTGTTCCCACAGATACTAGCAGTGATGAACATATGCATGAGGTACAGGCAGGGTTGTCAGGGGATGAATCTGTGCCAATGGTTGCCATCCCAGCTATGTCCCCCTCTTCCCCGCACACAGTTCTGCTGCCAACACATACAGCATCACCAGTAGCCATAGAGGAAGGACAGTCAGCATTTGTTAGCGTGGAACAGGAACATGTGGTGGCTACAGAAGGTTTGTCTACACACCATGGTCTCAGTGTAATGACTGCAGATATGCCACACAGGCATGTGGCCAGTGCTGCTTGTAGGAGGACCTCTGGCAGACGTGCACCTGCATGACAGAGCGCAGTAGCTGGTATCACCAGACGCATGTTCCAGACTGTAATGGCGGTACAGGCACGTGCTGAATGGCAGAACAGAGAAGGGCAGAGGCTGCAGAGGGCCGCTATCCATACCCTAAATGCAACATCCAGGCATTGGCAAATGCTCAACAGCAGATTGCTGATGTTCTGGACAGGCGATTGGGTGACATGGTTGGAATCCTTGACCGTGGCATGGCAATCCGCGAGCGTGAGCTGTCTGTACTGGAACATCTGGTAGGAGTGAGGCGTAGGCCACATGGATGTAGGCCAGCTATACCACCTAGTTCAGGTCAACGTGAGCATGCCACCTCACATGCCCACTCCCATAGTGCTGGTAGCAGTAGCAGTGCAGCTGGTGCTGCGCTGTCCACACCAGGACACAGAGGGCACGTGGATGTGGCCCTGGATGTTCTCAGTGGGGACATGGTTCCAGTGGACATGTGTTGTCGGACAGTAGCCAAGCTGTACCTCCGACTGGTAGTGCATGTGCAACCCCTGGCAGGCACAGGTCACATGGCCGTGGCCGGACACAGTGAGCTGTACAACCTGGTCTGTACAATCTGGAGCTGTCAATAATACCCCGTGTAGGCAACACAAAAGGCAGAACTGTGTGCACACATGCATGCACACAGCAAAGACATCTGTAGGGCACCATAACACCCACATGCATACTGAACAGACATGTTCAATCATATCACTGGCCCTTACCCACACACAGGATGTCATCCATTGGTGCAGCCCATGCCCCTGGCAAACATTATCACCCTGTGCATATGATGAAGCCTGTGCCGCATCCCTGTCATGCATACCATTGGTGCAGGGACATGCTCAAATGGTCTGATGCACAGGGTGAACAGGATAGTGAGAAGTGTATATTGCATTAGTTGTGTAAGAATAGTGAGAGAAGTGTATATTACATTAGTTGTGTGTGAATAGTGAGAGACGTGTATATTACATTAGTTGTGTACTGTTGACATGCACCAGACATACCATGTAGTACAGGTTTAGCATGCATTGTTATATGTTCACAGTATGTGTCTCGGTAACAACAGTAACAGCATGTTGGTAATGATGCCCTGGTTCCCTCCTTATGGTCTACTTGCATGTACCTACAGGTAGCACTGTTTGCAGTCTCCCATGTGTAACTGTGGAGTACTCACAGGCACATATGGCAATATCAGCATGCTATACGTAGCCTCGGCCTGACTGTTGGAAAGTCTAACATAACACAGATGTCCACACATATACTGATCCAGAAGCATGTGGGCAGTTTAATAGGCTACAGTGGCTAGAGACATGACATCCATACCAGGTCACATCACAAGTATGTTGACATGGTGCAGGGGTTATACACAGCGGTCTGGCCAATGAAAATGTTAGAGGCCACTTGATAGCATGAGGCCTCATTGTGTAGCAGTAATACCCTGTCCATTACAGGAACATGCTCACACTCATGGGGTCAACAACACTATAACGCACATCCCATAGTGTTGAGGTGAGGACCTTTGCCTATGTGGTCATCACCGTCACAGCACTGTGAACCCACACGAAGCGACACAGAGAAAGAACATGTAGAGGTAGCCAGTGCGGCTGAGACCGATGGCATCAACACGGTGGTGGACTGTATCACCATGTGGGGTTAGGGATCCTGTGTGTTCTGTATGGTAGCATACACCCTCACTACATGCACCAGACAGCCATACACACCTACATACACACACACACACACACACACACACTGTGGAGACCACAAATGTCATACACATATGGATAGCTGATGTGTGTGATACACACACCCCACCTGCCTACGTCATGCTTTCCACACTGCAGTATGTACAGATCTCTACAACAGTTTACAGGGGTGTGTAACAATTGGGATGTAGTCCCCACCATATGTGGCATATATGGTCACAAAAGCAAACACACATGACAGTACTGTGAATGATACACCTGCTATATGATGATACGTCTGACAGACATGCAGCAGTATTGGCCGCATTATGTGTACCAATGCTACCTTCGGCAATTGTGCTGCTATATGCACATGGGTGGATGTAAGTGTTACAGGTGTCAAGTGACGTACTGTCGGTAACACCTGACTGCTGTGTAGGTTTTATGTCTCTACCATCAAGTAACGATAACATAGCATACTGTTTGCACATGTAATGGTAGGATGGCGTGTGACACACCTGTGAGCCGTCCCCGACAAACATCCATCTACAAAGGTGGATCACCACATCCATCCATACCTGCTGTACATCCTACTGTACTGTCGGTATGTCACCATATACAGGTGTCAATGATGGGGCTGCATTGCAACTGAATGTTGTAGTTAGGCACAGATGAGTTACTTACATCAGCTACTGCACATGCATTGTTGCTGCATGCACACCACAGATTGTACATGTGTGTTGGTCCTACATGCCTGTCATGTAGCCATGTTTATATACATTGCAATTGGTGGACATGTGTGTTGACATACATAACACATGGGATGTTGTATGATATGATGGGTGTCATGGGTAACTAGTACAGAGGGAATGTGTCCTCGGTCAACATTGCTGCCTCATGTACTGTTAGCATTCAACAGCCATGAACCCACCTTCCATTTGCGTACGTATGATTGCTGTAGCCATTTGTCTGCATGGAGGACAGCAAAAGCTATGCTATGTACATATGTGTTGTGTGTGTGGTCCATGCACATATCCACTGCAATTACATGTATGACATAGCCAAACATGTGTGTTCGTTGGTGTACAGCGACAGTCATCTGTCACAGCTGTGTAAGACCCAGGGCCCCTGGTATGTGTAGAGCCGACCTGGTTATGTACAGTGGTATCATTGCAATGCATAACACATGATGGAACCCTGTCAGTACAAGTGTAGTCTGCACAGTTGCTGTGTGTGTGTGTGTGCATTTGCACGCATGCTCCCATCCACCTGGGGACTCAGTCTTGCTTTTAGACGCCGCACACCACAACAGTTTGCTACCGACATCTTTGCGGATGATGACATGCACCTAGATGTCTGCCTCTGGGACTGCTGTGCTTAGTAATGTCAGTAGCGCATTCTGTAAATGCGTCATGCTGTAGTGTGTTAGGGTAGTTAGGTGTATGTTCAACTCCCAGCCCTGCCAAGTGTGTGTGTGTGTGTGTGTGTGTGTGTGTGTGTGTGTGTGTGTGTGTGTGTGTGTGTGTGTGTGTGTGTTTCCAGCTGCATGGCAACAGTACATTGCTTTGACAGTATTCACTCTCCATAACATCCATGCAGTGTCTTTGCCTTTGATGCTGCTGTCTGCAGTCTACACGTGTGCCTGTGTGAATCATGTGTTCCACTAATCACGGTAGCATGTTTTGTAACTGCATAATGCTGTCGTGTGGTACAGTGCTTACGTTTATCTTCTGCTCCCAACCCTGCCACGTGTGTGTGTGTGTGTGTGTGTGTGTGTGTGTGTGTGTGTGTGTGTGTGTGTATATGTATCTATCTACATATATATATGTATATATATATATATATATATATATATATATATATATATATATATATATATATATATATATATATATATGTATATATATATATATATATATATATATATATATATATATATATATATATATATATATATATTGTATATTGTATATAGATATATATGTTGGGATTATCACTCTTGACTGTGCTGCATTGTCTGTATTTGAGCACCTTGGATGTATGTACATCTGCTATGGCTCTGTGATAGTGCACATACTGTGTGCTGTAGTGATCATGGGTTATACATGTGTAGTGACCGGTTATTGTGTTGCTGGGTATTACACGGGCATTGGAAACAATGTTAGTGCAGCACCTTTGACTGGTCTTATGCAGATCTCGGAAACAGTCAGCGGTGGTTATTACATTGGAGTGTGAGTATGGCTCATATCCATCTGTAGTAACTGCCAAGTCTATGCACTCCAGGTTAACATTACAGACACACGTTTATCCACAGGCTGTGGTACAGATCCCAGGACTGTATGTGTAGACATTGACAGGTGCAGGACTTGGTTGTGTTGGATGCATGGAGGGGTGTCCATGGCCAGTAATGGGGATCTCTACAGCCTGGCAGGTACGGTCTGTGACTGTCCCACAACCTCCTGTATATGGCTGACACATGCTGTACCTGTGTATATGCAGACATACACACTTACCACAAACAGCTATGGCTATCACATACAAACACCCATTGCACCACCATTGGGCCATGCAATAACCGTTGTCCCTCACACACACGCACCTACGTGTACATTGGATGGCTCTATGACAGCTCTGGACATGTTAACACCACACCCTGTGCATATGAAGTCACCTGTGCCACCATCTGTGATGTGTAACATTGTTGCAGGATCTGACTAACCTGGTGCTGCTGCACACAGTGGCTTTATTCCACTGTATTGATGTTAGCATGCTGTTAACACACAGTGTGTTACTTCCAGGTGTACTTCAGCAGGCATGATGCATTGCAGCTATGACCATCACTGTAGCATAGTTTACAGCACTGTTACCTCTGATGATGTTGTCTCCATCCATGTGCCATTTCACTGATGTGTGTAGTATTGGCAGCATGTGTTTCTGTGTGTGCAGTACGTGTGTGATGTGTGTAGTACAAATGTATACCTGCTTACAAATGCATACACGACATTACACAGGCTTCACCATTCGTACACTAGCTTACTCGTTCTTCCACACGCGCACACGGGCTAACACGCATGCACACATACTTACTCGGGCTTACTGGCATGCACGGGCACAGACACATTGTGGGCAGGTTTGCAGGTCACATCGATGGTATCCATGCCGTATGCCGTCAGTCTCCTGACGTTCCCTGAGATAGCTCATGACACGCCTCTTCCACTGAGTACTGACAGCACACATGTGACACTGCTCTGGTGAGGTTACAGTGTTTTGCACATACACACTCCTGTTGTCACCTGTCTTCTACTCTAATAGTCCCCTTAACCTACACTACACTGTAGAGGCTTGGCCCATATGGCATGACATGTTGTGATTCACTATCCTCAGCCTCACTTGCCTCACATTGCCTACAAATGCTTTGTTACATCTCTGACAGAGCGCTTCCACACATAGGTACCAGTACACAGTAGCCATGTTGTCTCCAGCTTGCCATTCATCTGCATGGCGTACTAACATCTAACTAAACCTACATTTTGTATGTATATTATCCATATGTCTTGTTTTGAAGCGCAGCACGTTCTCGTGGCGCTGCGCTATGCTTCCACACCAGGGATCGGGGGAGGACAACTACTGGTTCATTGATATCCAATGGACAAAGCCGCCATTGGCCTTGGACTTGGACATTGGCATGCTTCTTCGACTGTATTCATACTGTATTTGCAGCTGTCATTGCTCCGTTTAGCAACGTGCAAAACGTTAGTCACATAATATCCGGGTACATTTCTGCACATAACTCTCCTCTTGCACGGACAGCTTACTGTTTCATGTATCGCATAGTTACATAGGGTTACCACCTGTCCCACTTTGCGAGGGACAGTCCCTCTTTGGGCAGTTGTGTCCTGCAAAATATTGTGAGAAAATGGCAAATGTCCTGAGATTTTAGGACAAAATTATTTTCTATATTGTATGTAATAGTTGCATAAAACAGTTATTCTGTATCTGAAACACCTAAATGTTATACGAAACAGAATAAGGAACAGAAATGCTACAAGAATAAACTTTTATTCAGGCAAACAACTGAAGTTCTGTCCTTTGTACTGGCCGTGGGTATGTTTTGACCTGCAAAATCTGATGTTTGTAGCACAAATGTCCCACTTTGACCATTTGGAAAGGTGGCAACCCTATTACATAATTTGCATAGCTTACACATACAAATGGGGTATGTTGCAAATCCCAACATTGTCATTGCAATGTATGTGTTACGGGCGGTCTTGCACACCCCTGCGGGTGTTTGCTTAATAGCCTGGCAGTCATCTTTCCTTGCTATACTCTCACTCAATCCATAAACGCTGAAGGCATCGTGTATCATGGCCTAGGCTTTTCTGTGTGCTATGTCTATTTGTGGTGTATGCATGGCTGTGGGTATGTCCCACTGTCATTATTGGTAAAGGTGACACCCTATAGGTACTTCCTGTAGACTACTGTGTCATTTGACATGTCAGCACATACCTGCGGATGAACTTCCTACTGCAGCGCTTTTCATACCTTCTGCATTATCTTGCAGTCAATAATGCTGCTTCCTCAGACATGTATCTGTTTCTGATCATACCTATCAACCTCCTAGTGCAAAACATCTGTACAAAGCTTGACATGATGGGGGGACAGATAGGGGCAGATTCTACATATTGCTCTTACAAACGTAGATAGTTGGCAGTATTATAGGTTTTGCATTAGTATGACCTTTCTGAGGGATTTGGGGTCTTAAACACATATGTTTATCATTATTTAATGATGTCAGTTCTCGGGTATTTGGCAGACAGGTACAGATTGTGAGAGGAACACACCACACATATGAGGCATACATCTGCACATTCATACAGTTACGCCAATACACACAATACATGGCGCCATCACAGGCCAGTTACCATTACATTCCTATTGCAGGACACACCCACCCACTGGGTTTTATTCCTCACACAGGCCAACAGGTGCTTATCCACACAACTTATTCCATCATGTACCTTATGTGTAGGCCTGTATTTGCGCTTTCCGTCAGTGGCAGAGCTCACGTACGAGTATGGTGGACTGGACACTGTATCGGTGACACTGCATGACACCCTGAGGGACACATGTCGTTTGAGTCTATTAACCTTCCACATTGACTTTCACAGGCCATACGTTGTAATTCACATTTGTGGACAAACATGCTTATGACTTGAACATGTTTTGTCATTTGACCTGATGTCTTTCTTCTCACCTGTCCACCTAGTATCACTAGTTCTGTACATTTCATTAGGACGGGTTACTTTCATACCTCTCACCTGTACACATTATGGGTATACACCCTGGGGTTTGACCTATGATTCTGTTACATTTGTCATGATAATGTGCCTTTCTGATAGATTGCTTGCAAGCCATGATGGACTGTGCGGTTAGGTAATCATGACTGGCATTTCTGTTTCATGATTACTAACTCTCATAACATTCGTATTCCCGACTACACAATTATTCTATCAATGGTCTGACTTTGTCTGAGGTATATTTAATATAGTCCCTGTTTGTCTGTTGTGTACTATGCCTTAGTCCAGCTGTCTTATTCTGACATTCTGTCAGGTATGGTTATCATCTTGGTCGTATGCGTGTCCATCCATGATAATCACCTACATGACACTGATATAGGTCCCTAAGTCTTCCCACAATGGTTTACACAATATCCAGTGGATGGGTTGCACCTTTTTTGTGAATATAGGCATGTGCTATACCCACATAGGTATATTGATCACTCCCATGGGGCATACCTAATAGATCTGTGCCAACCAACACCTTGGCCCAATTCTGCATACCCATGATTCCCATACCGAACACACCTCCATAGTACCCATTAGACATGTTTAATGTGAGTGATAATAAAGTGTGAGGACACTTCCGAGCACTCCCCACTCTGCGGATATCAGCTCGTACGTCATACATTCAATCGACCCATGTGTTATTTCCCTTGCACCTGCTACTGTTGCATGTACAGCTATATCATAGTTGCAGCTGTGACGTCTTTTGCATCTATGATGGTTTGCACTTCGTACGGATCAATTTTTGGGGTCCTGCAAAGGACACCTATATTCATGTTTAATGTGTAGAACTTGCAGACCCTGTCACACTGGTACTTTCCGGGAAATGGTTTGGAAACCATCTGTGTATTCTCCTTTCATGCATGTCTGTCTGTCTATCCATATTAGCTATACCGTGACCTATTTATGTACATGTGTTATATGTACAGGGACATATGTTTGTTGTGTATATATCTATTCATGTATCGTGTGTATAGATATATATATCTGTACATATATACATATGTCTGTACATTCCTCATCTCGTAATTTGCTTTGGATTATGTCTGTGGATATATGTGTATATATATTTCCATATCATACCTTTCAACTGTACAGATTTCCACTGCATGTACAGCTGTTTGCCTCTTATCTTTGCTCCGTTTTTCATAACCTTGTGTCTATCTGGCAAGTTAGTGGCATATCATTAAAGACTGACGTTGGTAAATAATGACAAACATTTCAGGTTACGACTTCATACCCTTCAGAGAATCCATGCTAGTGACACACCTGTTATTCTATCCACTTTCTATGTTTGTTAGGGCAATATCTGGGGATTGTCCCTATTTGTTCCAGTTATTGTCATGGCTTTGTCCAGTTTCGTACTTTACGGGTTTAACAGGTATGAGCCGTGTACATAGAATGTGGGGAAAACACCATTCATTTTCTATTCTGTGAGCGGATTACACACGCGCAGGTGCACTTGCATATCCTTATTCTGGGTTACATATGTTTCATAGATAATTGTGCTTCCGTGAACTTTCATAATTCTGACCGTAACAGTTACATATCTGTATTCCAGTTTACAGACTACAACGAAACACACATTCACATTTACATATTTAAATGTGTGTACTGCACGAACGCTTTCATTACACTTTCAAGTTATATGTGCAGTGGTCGTAGGTCAATCGGGACTGCATTCACGTTGGCCGGATACCGGCACCACTATTCTATTGGTGTTCTCCCTCATTGATATGCATACCCATAGTACTTAGCTGCATCAACATATGCCTCACCGCTTCGCCTACGACACAGGCATCCATTCTCCTGCTTGGAAAAAGGCGGTACTACATATTACACATTCCCTATTGCCTACTGCTGTGGACTCCGGCTGCATTGTTAATCACTTCGAGGATATGCAGAGCACCAGGGCATATAGTCCAGCCACATACAGGTCTTTGATTGTCAGGGTGTTCATGTAGTGATCTGGGTTTAGGCTTGTCCACCTGGTGAATGGAACTTCCCTGGCCGAGGTCAAATGTCAGACGAAGCATATGGGCAGGGATTATCTCCCTATTTTGAAGTTTTATCTGTGTTTATAGACACAGATGTTTGGGCACCTGTCAGCAGCTTATTCTGTTGGCATTACATATTATGGGTGGGGTTGTTACAGTCCATACTCCACAGTGAGGGGTGTTCCCATTCACATTTGACTATTACCTGTATACAGTCATACGGGGATTATTATTTTTGGACATGAAGTGACTACAGGTACACAAGTGTGATGGGCTGTACCTGTAAATATGTATGGACCATACCTCTCAACCTCTTAGAGCACTGACCCTGCGCAAAACCTACACGATGGGGGGGGCAATTGGGGACAAATTTTAACGATTGCTCTTACAAGCTTACAACGTTGAAAGAATGCTAGGTTTTGCATGACTTTTCTGCAGGTTGTGGAGTCTTATACTCAGGATATTTCTCATTATTTAGTGATGTAAATCCTCAGCTATTTACCACACTGGTGCAGATTGTCGGAGGCACACACCAACACTATGGTGCAAACCTGTGGTCATTCTTAGGGCTGCCACCTTTTTGACTGCCCAAAGTGGGACATGTTCTGCAGAGATGTCAGATTTTCCAGGACAAAACATACCTACAGACGTGCATAGTACTGAACTATTTTTTGTACATATAGCTTATTCTAGTAACATTTGAATTGCTTATGCTACTTCACATAACATATTGAGGATTCATATATAAAATAACCATTTTATGTGACTATTAAAGTAAATTGGGAAATAAACTCTCAGGACATTTGCTAACTTGATTGTTTTCACAGGACACAACTTGTTACTCACAAAGTGGGACAGGTGGTGACCCTAGTCATTCTGCGAATATCTGGACAGTTGAGTGGTATGGCACGGACCTCTGTGTTCTGGCACAGAACGTGCTGACAGACAGTTGGGTTTCAGACTTCATACTCCAGACATTAATGCCAATGTGCAAACTTTTATTCTATCAAATTCTATGTTTCTAAGAGATATGTTTTATGATTTTGGACCTTTGTCTCACTTATATTTACGGCTCTGTCCAGATATCTTGCTCACACAGGTTGACAGGTATGGTCAGTCATGACTGCACACAGTCAGTGTCCCTCACACTTGATCAGGGTTGACCTGTTTACGTAGTGTCTTCCTCGCCCTCATGCCGTTTTCCACTTTGCAAATGTGTGCATTATATTCTCCCTCCTATTCGTGTCTGGACACGTGCATCACGGGAAGGTATTTTATCCTGGGTGGTAGGTTATGCATGCCCACTTAGGGCTGGACAGTGTCATGGACCTCCACTGCACATTCTGACTTGTGTCCAGATATCTACTGGATTGGACATCATGTCGTCATACCCATTCTACTATTTACACAAGTTGGTCATCCCGTGAGGGATATCCCAAAAATTGGTCAAGGCCAAAACAAGTTAGACAACGAAGATTTTTGTGGCTTCATGAAAACGTGCAGGGGGTTTTCAATCCTGACACTGCCTAGGGTGACAATACCTACCACATATGCGTTGGGGTCACTGTGTGTAGCTGTTTCTGCAACAAACCAGTGGACCAAGTACGGCTGGATTTGGTGGACATTCTGGTATGGTGGCAGGTTGTGTGTTGTGGGGGGGTATGCTGGGTAGGCTATTATGCATCCAGGTGTGTTGCGTTTGCTATGGCCAGTTCTGTGGGTATGTGATGGTGCCGTATCTATACATTTGTCTCGCATATTTCCATATTCATATGTTTGTGGGATTGTGTTCTACACTATGGCCTGTCTGCTTGTCTTGCAGCTGTTTCTACATGAGGTTGTGTTTCTTTCCACTTCACCCGCTGCTCCCTCATACACCTCTGGTTCACCTTTTCTGCATATGACACAAGTATCGCCTTTGAGGAATTTACCATTAAACACACACCCCTCACACACAAATTACTCACACCCCATAGAGCACTACTTTGGTTGTTGGCCCATGACACAGCCGGAGTTACACATTGACTACCCTACATGTGTCGGGCACCTTTATGGTTGTGTGGACTACCCTGCCATGTTTGCTTTCCACATGCTATACCTCACGCACATAGGTACACGCCCTTACTTCACTTTCATTACTTGGTTGGTGTATCCGGGTACTACCCATTCGACTGTGTCACGTACATGTTCGGATTATACAGCTGACTTCCGGATTTTGCCAGCCTGTTCTACTCATTGGTAGAATGGCACCTTTTCCTATGTCCAAGCTATTCCTTACATATGTCCTACCATTGTGGACATTGCCTCCCCACAGTCAACGGTTGTGTTTCCACCTTTTCAATTGGCCACAGTGTGACATAGGGTTACCACCTATCCCACTTTGTGAGGGACAGTCCCTCTTTGGGCATTTCTGTCCTGACATGTGATTGTCAGCATGGCAAATGTCCTGAGATTTTAGGACAACCATATTACTTATATTTTATGTGATAGTTGCATTAAACAGTTAATTCTATATCTGAAATACCTGACTGTTATGAGAAACAGAATAAGCAACTAAAATGCTACAGGAATATGCTTTTCTGTAGGCAAAACAGTTATGTTCTGTCCTTTGTACTGGCCATGGGTATGTGTCGGCCTGTACAGACTGATGTCTGTACCAAACATGTCCCACTTTGGCCATTTGTAAGGGTGGCAACCCTACTGTGACAGTTGCGGTGAACACAGCATATTTTACAGGCCGACACATACCCACGGTCAGTTCGGCAGATAGAAATTACAATTCTTGCCTATATCTAAGCTTATTCTTATAGCATTTCGGTATCTTATTCTGTTTGTTATGATATTTATGTATTATACGTCCAGTGAAATATGTTTAATGCAACTATTGCATGACGTCTACAGAGGAATTATGTCCTATATTCTCTGGACATTTGCCAGTTTTACATGTTTGTGTCAGGACACATCTGCCCACAGAGGGACTGTCGCTCGCAAAGTGGGACAGGTGGTAATCTTGGTCGACGGTATGGATCATACTGTTCCTTTCGGCCTACATGTGTCCGTGTTGTTATGGCTCGTTTATATGCTCCTTCTGTTTCGTTTACATGCGTATGCTATTTCCTATCACATTTGGTATGTGAAATATGGACATACCTTTTGTATGTGACTATTACATGGCTTGTGGGATATGATTCAGACATACGGTCACTACCTATATCTACATTTCTCCTCGTGTATTTTGTTATGGACACATCTGCATAGCTATGTTCCCTCCCTCAAATTATGGGTTGGCTGAAGACCCTCTCCGTTGGACTGGACGTACCTACTGGCAGCGCGCTAACATCTGAAACGTTTCACTTCCACATGGTATAGCTATCAACACTACGTTGGACTACAGGCACATGGTTTTCCTGTCATATGTTCATGGGTAGGGACATATTCCCTACCGTGCATTTGTGTTTGAGTCTTCATTTTCTGTTCGCAGGGACTCTGCTTTGCATACGTTTCAGTCTCCACGGACACTGATAGGTACGATTACTATTGCTGACAGAATATAATATTCAGCAGTTTAGGTTGCTCCTCGAAAGCCGACATTGACATGCCTCCCTGCACAACTTCGATACGCCCCTTGCACTCACGCACATTTCCTATGCACGTGGCTGTGGCAGCTGCGCACCTTCATTAATATGCATATGGCGCGTCTACTCCACATCTATGCCACACCGCCGGCACAAGCCTTACGCCGAGCTTCATGAATCCGGGTGTATGTCTTTAGTATTTAGTGCACTAAAAGTATATTCATTACACAAGGATATGACTTGAATGCTCAGTATAATAACTACTGTACATTCATTACACAAGAATGAAATATGTCTGCAGTACTTAGTATATTAAAAGGACATTCATTACACAAGGGTATAATATGTCTTCAGTATACTAACTAGAATGTATTCATTATACAGACAATAAAAAATATGTTTCAGTAACACTTATTTTCAGCTTGCTAATCAGCCAATTACCTGTATCTATTCCACAGAACATGAATGTTAAATTATGTCTTAAATGACAATATACATACCACCAAGAAAGAAGAAAAGAAACTCTGTACTTCTTTCAGCCAGCGAACTAAATAGGCCGCCAACGCCAAGCAATAAAAAAATCCACCACAACTTAGTCAAGTCCTCAAGTCCACAACCAAAACTGGCTGCAATTGTTTGCTTCTCACTCTTTTCCCAGCACATAAAGCCCAGGAAGAGAGCGACAACCAATCAGCAGCCATTTAGCCCATCCACGTCATGTACGTGCCTGCGGACGTGGCAGTCCGAACCCCTTCCAACTCTATGTGGTTCCAAACCGCATAGACTGCTGGCCATCACCCTGATGCCTTAATTGGCTCTCCGGACTGCAGCTCCAACTAGAAAGAAAAAAAAAAAAACTTTTTTTAAAACCACCGCAACCCAGAATTCGACAGTGCACATGCTCGTCAGTCGGCGTAAAGCAGCCGGCTGATAGAGATGAAAGACAGTAAAAATAAAAAAGTACTTTTTTCTTTTTTCCTTTTCTTGCTAAGGAGGCTGCAGTCCGGCAGTCCGATGGCACGAGCCGTCCCTGTAGTGGACTACATACACTGTGGTTTACAAAGTCCATTGAACATGTGGGAGAAACAGACAAATGTAGGTTTTGTAAAATAGAATTGGAAACAGTCACACATCTTGTTCCTGGTTGTGATATACTAATGGTAGAAGGACTGTATACTGAAAGGCATAATAATGTGGCAAGACTTGCACTGGGGATTGTGCAAACATTATAATACTGAAGTAACTGAAAAACATTAGAAACATGAGCCACAAGGCATTATAGAAAATCATGAAGTTTATATCATATGGGATCACCCATTACCAACAGTTCAAAAAATGGATGTGAAAAAAACAGATATAGTAGTCCATGAAAAAAAGACAAAAGTAGCATTGATCAGTGAAATTGCTACACCCAGTGACTACAGTGTCTTATGTACAGAGAGACACAAAGTCATAAAATACCAGGATTTGTAGACAGAAATGAGGGTAATGTGGAAGAAGGATAACCAGACAGATATAGTAGTTGGAACAATAGGTCTTATAAAAAAGAATTTACAGTTGTACTTAGATATGTTACCAATACATGTAACTCAGTATGAATTGCAGAAGGAGTAAATTATGGGCACAATTTAGGTGCTGCAAAGAGCACTTCTGGCAAGCATCAAAGATTGAAACAATGCTAATTTTATGAACTTTAATCATACTTTGACTTAGGGATGGGGTCTATTCCCATCATGGTATTAGAAACCCAAAATACTTGGAGAAATTAAAAAAAATAAAGACATATCCCTCAGTTCAGCAGTTTTTACACTGTTAAGATGATAGATTAATAGTCATGAAAATTCAGTTTTCATTAGATACAGTTCAACCCTGAATGTACATGAGTCCAAATCACATTTCTTGCAGAAACACAACTGAGAGTATGTGTGCAGCACAGTTTACTATCACAAACAGAAGTAAGGTTACATCGAACTTACAGGATCTGGAGGCAGAAACATCAAAATACGCAACACTGATCAGGTACAACCCTGAAATTGTGCCCAGTTCAAAATGCCCTACTCACACGAACACCGAAACAAGCGTGGTCTTGCATGAGGTGCAAGTCCAGAATTCGATATTGTAGGTTTCGGTATGGCTGAATTCTGATGTTTCCATCACAAGATCCTAAAAGTATGATGTAAGCATACTCTGCTTTGGATAGTAAACCATGCAGTACACCTACTGTTCAGGTTTCTATGAATTCTACTCTCAGTGTAAAACCAATTGAACATTTTGGAGTATATAAATGTTTTTGAGTTACAATTGCATAATGGGGAGCTCTAAGTAGCTCTGATGTAAAATAAACCTTACAAGTTCATTTTTAAGTAATTAATAACATCACTGTCATGGGAAATAAACGGGAAGGATGGGAATGGGGATAAAAAGATAGGGTTAGGATTCCCTGAGGCTTCCTACAAAACAGCCAAGTACTGGATATACTCTAGCTCAGCTGCTTCAGCTATGCTGATGAAACTTACAGAAATAGTCACATGAAGGTACTTCATAACAAACAAGCTACTGCTGTAAGTCACAGCATTGAAGGATTGATTATATATAGGGTTGGGAGGGTGGCCTAATGGTTAAGATGTTTGCCTTACAAACACAAGGTGCAGAGTTTGAGTCTCACAAGGGATAATTGGCTAGGCTTAAAATGGCTCGCAAAAGCAGTCAGCCTAGTACTAATCTATGAACCTATGTTTAGCAAACATTCTAACTACTTGGGTATTTATAAGAATTAAATCAGAATTTCATCTTTACCTTCTGATATTATGACTTTGATGCAGTGGTAAGCTGTCAGAATGCTTATTCATTATGACAATGTCTACATGGCAACAACAGGTGTCACTCAACAGCATATGTATGCAGAACAGCAGTCTCCAGTTCCAGGAATTAATTTCACTCTCTTTAATTGTCCTTGCTCATTTTGTGGATATAAGATGCAGTGAATACAGTTTCACCAATTTTATATTGTGACAGCAGGTTTATCATGCTAGATGATGGAGAGAAAATTATTCCTTTTTAGAGTTTACACATTAGTTGTTTAACACTATAAGGCTGATTTGTGTATATAATAGTTGCAGCTTGTGGCAATGCTTTGCTAATAAGATCTTTTAAACTCCTTTTGGGTTTCATATTTAATTACAAGAAAAACAAAAATACAGAGTAATTCCACATTCTGATAGGATGCACAGTATTGACCCCAATATGACCTCCCATATAACAACATGCACATGTATTTAGGAAAATGCTTTCACCAAAATGTTGTCCCACTGATCTCCCTCTCACTTTCTCCTGCCAAGATTTCATAATAATGGTTTTGTAATGTCATTAGCTTTTGAGTTTCCAGGGTTATTGGGGACATTGATGAGCAGCTCTGAATGCTTTGAATTGGGGACATTTTCTTCTACAGATTGTGCAGAAATATTATGAAACAATCTAGTAATTCTGGCCATCCTTGGTCAGCACAGATATCTATACCTATCCATCTATCTCCAGCTGTCTGTATATTATGGCAAAATTAGAGGGTGAGAAGGCATTAACCATGTTATCCTCAGCTGTCTACGCCATTAACCATGTTATCCCCAGCTGTCTGTAACCTTATGGCAAAGGTAGTGGGTACAAAGCCATTAACAATGTCATCCTTGGCTGTTTCCACCTTATGGAAAATCTAGTGGATGAGAAAATATCAACTATGCATCTTTAGCTGACTATACCTTATAGAAAAACTAGTTAGTGAGAAGGCATATTATGATATCTCTAACTGTGTGCATCATGCATCAATGCTACTGGGTGAGAATGTCAAAACCATGCTCTGCTTGACTCTCTATACCTTAAATGCTTGCAGGGAGAAGGTGTTAATCATGCCCATTGTGATGTCCCCACTTTGTGCCACTAATCAAGGAGCCTGAATCTTCTCCACTGATACTGGAGATGGACTTTCACTTGAAACAAACATGGATAAATCCAGTATTTCCAGATGCAGCTCTCTGCATCAAGCACAATTTCTCATAACAGCACACAGGGAACACACTCAGTCTGGGGTCTGGGTTTCTCTCTCTGTCTTCCTCCAGGTCCCTAATAAAATCTCCACTGGCACAGCTATGGAGTTGGGTCCTCAGCCAAGTGTCCAAGCCTAGTCTCCCACCACTATTTCTGTGAAAACAGTGCTTCATGTCCATGATCCAAGCATTTGATACACTCACTCTTTAAGATTTGGTTTTCACACAAACACACACACACGCACACGCACACACACACACACACACACACACACACACACACACACACACACACACACACACACACACACACACACACACACACACACACACACACACACACACACACACACACACACACACACACACACACACACACACACACACACACACACACATCTGGGAAAGGCTAGCACAGATTTACTAGTTATGCCCCCTTCTGCCAAGACTATAAGGTACCTACTGCCACCAGACACTCCAAAGCAAGCTACCCTATGGCTCTTACAAAGATACTCAATTATACTGAGTGAAATTAATATTAGTACAAATGGTAGTGTCTTGGACCAATGCAGTAAAGCTTTCAGGAGTGGTCACAGAGTCAACAAATAGAAATGAGTACTCTCAAAGGTGAAAATATGTTCTAAAGGCCCAGCCACAATGAAATGTTTAAATATATTTAATAATAAATAATAAAGAAACATGACCATACTAAATATCTATTTACAATAAACACCAGAGTTTCAACTACAGGAAATATTAAAATAACACAGACAAATAGATTCACACAGATACAGAATACAATACTTAACTAATGTTCTTATATTTCTTGACTGATATAAATAATTACTATTCCTTGGTTTACTTACTAGAGCAAGGCAAGATGAAGCAGGGGAGGGGTCCTTCCTTGTCAGGTTACAAAAACAGACTGCCATGAGATTTCAGTCTCACCTTGTATTAAAATGTTATTTTTGGTGATGGATTACAGAATGACATCATATACATCTGGTCATCTGACTTATAGTTCTCATGCTACCCCCTCCTTGGATAGAAGCTGTCAGGAGTTAGCACATATGTGTCAATAATACACACAAAGAGCCTTGCTAAGATCTGCTGCAGCTCCAGGAAGTCATAAAACAATTTTAAACCTCCACCCTTCCAAAGTAGCAATTATATCCTACTGCAAAGACAATGCAGAAAGCTTCCTAGTACAGACATTTTTTCTTCTAGCTGTATTGAGAATTGTAAGATACAATCTTTATGGCCTAAGCCAGGTAATTTAATTTCAAAATATTTTCAAAGTTGGGAGGATTGAGATTAACCTCTTCTCTTCCAGTATCCTCTTTCAAAACATATTTTATTTATTTATCATTTGTTGACCGGGAAAGTCCGACTAGGTTCCACAGAGCCTGTTTTCAGCGGAGGCCCGGGGAGAAATGCATGTCTTTGGAATGTGGGAGAAAACCGGAGTACCCAGAGGAAACCCACGCAAACACAGGGAGAACATGCAAACTCCACACAGAAGGCACCCCAGCCGAGAATCGAACCAATGAACCTCTTGCTGAAGGTGACAATGTTAACTGCTGCACCACTGCGCCGCCCACATATACATTTAAACAGTTACTATAATGCATGAATATTTCTTTTTCTGTCCAGTTGGTCCACTGTTGGTGCATTTTTAACACAAGTAGGTTTACAAATAAATTTTGTCAACACAAGCATCTACACAAATCAGTTTGATATACAAATGACATATACTTCTTTACAAAATTTCATCTAGCTGTGCTGGCATATGTTACACATCCATTGTCCTGCTTGTTCTGGCATAGCCGGCAATACCTCATATTGTCACACCCATAATGACCATCACCATTACCTATCACAGACTGAAAAGTGTGTAATTATTGGTGGTCTAATGTTGAGCCTCCCTCCATGACTTGACATAACTAATGTCTGGTGGTACAGGGTCCAGAGAAAGCTCCTGAAATGATAACTAGTGTACTGTTACCTTATGGTTTTGATTTTGCTTAATGATATCTCAGTAAATTCAACAGTTGTTTGCAGTATTTTATCATCTGAGATATGCAGGATTACCTTCTTGTGGCCTAAAATTGACACTGAATTTATTGGCTAAGATATTTGCATGACTTTTGGGTTACAGAAGATAGTCCTACTGCACTCTAGTGGAATGCACTCTTGGCTTTTACCTTTACTATTCTGTAATAAACACACACACACACACACACACACACACACACACACATATATATATATATATATATATATATATATATATATATATATATATATATATATATATAATATAGGTTTACCATTACAATTTTGCCGTGCAATTGCACGGCTATGAAGTATTCGAACAACAGATGTTTGAATACTTCATATTTTGGCAGGTTACGTGAGCGAATGGTATTATTGCAAATGGACTATGCATTCGCAATTATAATGTTTGCTCATGTAAAGGGATCGCAGTACAGTGCGGTTAGGGAAATACATCCCTTTCCTCACTGTAGTGCGATCTCAGAGTTGGAATATTAAGTTGGGGGGGTGTGGGGGGTGCAGGGGGCAAGCCCCCCTGCATAAACATGATTTTAGGCTAGCTAGTTAGGGAGTTAAGGGAAGGGTGGGATTGCTGGGCGAAAATGTCGTGAGTAACATTTTCGACATTAACAGCTGTTTTCCGACATTAGGAACGTTCGGAATTGTGTACTTTCAGCGAAACACTTTGCTAATAAGTACACTTTTTTATTTTGGAAATAATGATAGTAAACCATATATATATATATATATATATATATATATATATATATATATATATATTTATATATGTGTGTGTGTGTATATAAGATTTTGCAATTTCTGTTAGTCTTGGCTAAGCTCACAAAAACATTGGCCTACTGAATGGATTTACTTTCAGATCTTTCATCAGTATTTCTTGTTTGCACAAGTCATTCATTAATGGAACTATTTTTGTAAATGGGGGGGGTTGGGGAGTGAGTTACTTACTCTTCCAATTCCTTGTGATAAGTTGTTTTGACTGCCAGCATTAAAGTTAGCACCTAAGGGGGAGATAATTTGTTAATTTGAAAGTCTGAATAGTTGATAGCCTAAAATGTCTATTCTTTGCTTTATATGACCATTCAACCTTATCAAAGTCTTTCTCTGCATAAAAACTGAGAGTTAACAGGGACTTCGTCACACTGTCAGCATCCACTATCAATAGTAGCATTTATTTATTTAAATATTTGTTTACTGGGCACTGATCTCAATGACCATTTGAGGGACTGCCTGGGTAAATAGGATCACATAAGAAATTAACAAAACACATTTACAGATACAATGATGTGGTAAAATATATACATATTTATGAATGCAAGAATATGCTACAACATTTAGTTCAAGAAGCAGTTTACATTGTCAAAATATGGATGAAAAATGGAATTACACTTAGCAGAGATTTTTGGATAAGTTCTAGCTATAATAAATGAAATGGCTTATGCTGCTGGGACTGCAGCATAACATTACATACAGAGATATAAAGACATTAAAAGAGGCAAGTTAGAATAGTTACAGAAAAAAAAAGTAATCTCCGTAGTATCCCTGAAGTCTCAAAACAACCCACTAAACAAGTGTAGTGGGTCCAAAAACAAAACAGTGTAAGAAATTTCTCTGTGTGGAAAATTTTCAGTCCATATATTTCTAGTTAATCACTGTATATTAATCATATCAGACAAAAGTAGTAGAAGTAGTGAACTTAAACTTGTCTCAAGTCTAAACAATAATAAAAAATATATAATTGTACATAATTGCTAAGTATTCTTAAGTAATCCAAGCAAGGCAGGCAGTCTGTTTCCAGTCAAAAATCCTTTATTAAGTACACAGACAAGTGATCCAAGTAAATCAAAAATAGAGTAATAGTTTCCTCACTAGCTATCTAAATATATATATATATATATATATATATATATATATATATATATATATTTATTATCAGGCAAGGGAGTGGTTTATTGTACTGTAAAACAAAGCGTTATTGGTACACATGTTAAATTTAGATCCCTTCCCCCATCAGTGTGATATTCGAGCTGGTCCTGCCCAGTTGCAGAAAAATATATTATGGGAGAAGCCAGAGAAATAATGAGAGAGATGTGCACAGGGAAGAGGAGTGCAAAGGAAAGGAATTGTGACAAGTGAGAAGAGAAGAGAAGAGGTAGGATGAATGAGAGGCAGTAAGCAAGACAAGACAATATAAGGAAGGATGAAATAGGGATAAAGGGATGTGAGAGAGCTGCAGGGTTCATGTAACATGACCTGAGTGAGTGCAACTGCACTTTATTTGGGTGAAGAGGTGTTCCTTCGTCTGTTGTCTGAGCTCTAAGTACATTTGGATGTCTCTGAGTGAGATTCGAATGGAATCTCATAGTTTAGTTGCTAGGATGGGGAATGCATGGCAATGCAATGAAGTTTAGTTTTTGAAGTTAGTAGGGTAGAGTGAGATTGAGAGATACCCCTCAGATTATATGTGGGGGTTTTGGTGAACAGTTTATGAGTGAGAGGGGAAGATGTCTCAGAAGAAAGGGTTTTGTGAATTAGTGATCCTAATAGGAGGTTGGCTCTCAAATGTATTGGGAGCCATTTGTAATTGTCGAAAGATAGGTAGTGGTGTTCGTTAAATGGGGAGTTGGTAATAAACTGGCATATTTTATTGGACATGGATTGTAAGGTGGGGGCATTTTTCTTTGAGGCTGCAGCTATTATGGGTAGCCATATCTGACATGAGATAAAAGTGTTCCTTTGCCAATGGCAGCTTTGGCCAGATTGGACAGAAAAGGTGATGGTTTGTTTGCCCAAACCAGTAGTGTTTTGACCGTCTTATGTGTATTTTGAATGTGTAGTTGAAAGTTAAGACATCAGTCTAGCTAAATGCCATGATACTTGAAGGATGTGGTAGTTTCTATGGTGGTATTGTTAACAACTTTAATATTAAGGAAGCTGGGTGCTTTGACTATTTTTGGTCAGTTCCAAACAGCAATACGTTTATTTCTGAGGGACTCAATATAAGTTTCTGTTCTAATAGCCACTGGTTGGGGATTTAGAGATTATATTATAGCTGAGTTTGAATAAAAGAGTGGGATTTTTTGATCTGTAGAACATGTCATCAGTATAAAGAATTAGAGGTAACTGAAGATGATCAGATGACAGTTTGTTGATAAATATGGAAAACAGCAGAGGAGTTAAAGTTTAACTCTATGGCTCTTTTCATAAGAGAAGCTGTTTCAGAGGTGGTGGTACCTACTTTCACCTTGAAGGATCTATTGGTGAGGAAATCTACAAACCAAGGCTTTGCATCATCACTGATGCCAGTTTCAGTTAATTTGTTAATTTATAAGTTATGATAAATCAGATCAAAGGATTTTATGAGGTCAGTAAAGATGTATCCTGTCAGGTAGCTTTTGTCATTATTGGATAGGATGTCACTTGTGAAGAAGCAAGGAGCTGCCAGACCAGTATCCATGTTGCTTCCTGGATAGAAGATGGTATTGATGTAAATAAGCAGTAATTTGGTTGTAGATATTTTTTATAATATTTTACCTAAAGTGGGAAGTATTGAGATAAGATGGCATTGGGAAGCAGTAGTTGGCTTGCATAGTTCTGGAATGTTTCCATACCTGAGGCATAATCTTGTTAGTTAAGGAGAGGTGTATGTGAGTAAGAAGGTGGGAGGGTGGGAGATAAAGTCCATACAAAGGTAAATGAACCAAGGACCCAGGTTTTCTGATCTTGGGGGAAGTATCTACTTGAATTTGGTTTATTTGTGTTTCTGTCTCTTTGGTTGTAATCTTTTTGAAGTGGAATAGTAGAATGTAAAGGGGGAGAGGGTGGCTTTGGGAGTGGTAGATTTGTGCTGTTGTTAATGCTGTTTCCAAAGGTATGACTATTTGTAGAAATCCAGCTTTATTTCAATGGGCCAGTGTTGGGAGTTACTGGGCAATTTAATAGGCCAAAGACAGATGAAAATTTTGCAGGACAAATTAAGGACAGATATAGGTAAATATGATGAGGTTTGCAATGGATTCTTGTCAGATTTCAGAATCACAGTAATCAGTGTTGACTTCCAGCTTTCTGGTAACCTCCTTCATTATAGAACCTCATTAGTTAAACATACAATCTTATGAATTAAGGATCTCCCGGGTTTTTCTATATCTTGATCTACAGGTTATCTGATCCTGGAAATTTTCCAGCCATGGTTCATCTTAATACTTGCATTTCCTCTCTTGTAAAAGGACTAACCAGTTGATATACATGCTGTTGTGATTGTGTAGGCAGGTATAGCCTTTGCAGACAGTGAGTGAGTGGGGGAGGAGCTACTTGAGTGACAAACTCCCTGCGGTTTGAAGTCGAAGCTATATCACAAGAGATTTGTGGGCAACTGAGGAGGAGGAGGAGGTAAAATATCACAACTTGAGGACTCTCCCAGCTTATCAAACCTTAATGCTCTCTAGGTAATCCACTCAAAAAACAGTGGATAAAACTGATGTTTCCCAGTTTATGTCCCGCTGCTTGGGATTAATCATTAAGGATTTTATCTGGCCTTCTAATTGAAGAAAGTCCTTAAAAGACTACTCCTTAGTCTGACTAATATATGCTGCCCAGAGCCAAGATTATCCTTCAGGAGGTTCCAGTTAGAACTATCTAGACATTTTGATTTGTTACTAGTTATCCAAATTTGATTGTGTAATTCCTGAAGCCATATATCAAAAGGTTCATCCCTATGATAAACCAACTTGCACAAGGCAACCCAGGAGCCATCAGAAATATCATGCTGACTAATAGAGCATGATCTGAGACAGTAATTCCCCCTGTGATAAATTTATTATATCATATATTTATTTTCTGAAATTATAAACATTTTATCTATTCATAGGTTTATAGGTTCATAGGTAGGTACTAGGCTATTGGCCCAAGGGCCTATGTAAGCATAGCCAGCAAGGTACCATAGCTTACACCACCCAAGAAAATTATTTTCCTGTGCCACTGTCCAGCAGAGGCACAGAAGTGATCCCCGGGGTGTATTTCCTATTTCCTATCCACTCACCAAGATTTTTCTTGAAAAGTACTAATGAAGAACTTTGCTTGACATAGATAGGTAGCTTGTTCCAGAGTATAGGAAGTCTCTGGGACAGGAATCTATCCCTCCAGTGTGTCCTGTTTATTGTGGTGACAAGGTTTAGGTCCCTAGAGCTTGTAGCTTGGAGGGATTGGGATTTCTTTAGGTGTAGCATGTCCAACTGCTCTGGGTTTGACATACATTTATATGTTAGGCAGAGGTCTTGCCACAGGAAGAAAAGTATGTGTAAGTGATATGTTGAGTCTGCTATACAATAGTTATGTCCTTAATTCCAATCTCATAAAAATATCTGGCAAAACTTTAAGACTGGTAAAGTGGATCCTTTTGGCCGTGACCATACTTCATGTATTCCAAGTACCGTATTTAATATCCCACCAACAGGGTACAACGCTCCCTAAAAACTACCCATTCTAAATACATATGTACAGCTTTAACTGCTTTTGTCCCTCGAGGATATATGCACTAAATAATGTAAATTTGAGACCCTGTGCCCGGCCTTTAGGGGCTATTAGTGTCACCCAGATTTATCCCATCAGCTCTCCCCGAATCTTAAAAAAAATCCTTTGTG
Source organism: Protopterus annectens (assembly GCF_019279795.1). Classification (NCBI taxonomy): domain Eukaryota; kingdom Metazoa; phylum Chordata; order Ceratodontiformes; family Protopteridae; genus Protopterus; species Protopterus annectens. The sequence goes on from NC_056737.1 coordinate 99,714,622, forward strand.
CCCCAAAATTCACACTCCTCTCCTTTTGTCCTTGTACCAAGATGAGAATATTCTGGCATAATCAAACGTCAGAAGCTTCACATGATTGGACTAATTCACGTGTTTCTTGCAATGTAAGAAATACTGGTTTAAATCTTAACATAGTCAATTCATTTGGCATGCTTTGTGGCATTAACATTATATGACAGGGGTTTAAATCTTAGTCAAATATTTTGGCATGCTTTGTTGCATTAACATTCCATGATAGGACAGTGTGCTCCATACTTAATATATAATAATGCTTAAAGCTATTATCTTTCCTATCACATTCCAGCCTATATTGGGTACAGTAATCGGGATCAGAACCATCAATAAAAGCTGAGTCAAAGCAACCCTTAATAGTCCCTGGTACAATCATAGACCCTAAAAACATTTCCAAGAACATAGCCCTGATTGTGGACAAACTGTTTACAAAAAATGGACATTCATTTACAAGGATGAGACAATTCTTTTCAGATGGAAATGTCAGCTTATGTAATCCAATAGCTACTAATGGTGACCAAGAGAGATATTTATGCCTGTTAGATGAAACTCATCAATTAGCAATCATGCATAAAAGTCAATAAATGTAAAAATGTTCTCAGGATGCTATTGTCAGCCTAGGTCTACATTCAGATCAGCATTTATTTTGGATCCACAAAAAAGTCTTATTTCTTGGGTCAACTCATCCTGGATCATATTTTTATGAATCTCAATCATGTTCATTGATTATATTGGTCTTACTTGAAAATCAAGTACAGATATCAGTTAACTGTCACAGTAGCTATACTAAAAGTGCTGGTGCCAAATGTCTAAACAATTAACAGAAACATTCTGATGTAAAAAAAGAATGAGAAGAAAATCAGACATGCAAGTCCCACCTTCTCTGTGACCTGACAGATGACAGTGACAAAAATCCTTATCTCTTCTGTAGGGTATGGAGTCCATATGTAAACAAATTGTATTCATGTACACCATTTAAAGACTTAATATGACAGATAACAGTGACATAAATCCTTATCTCTTCTGTAGGGTATGGAGTCCATATGTAAACAAATTGTATTCATGTATATCAGACAGCATGGATTGAGATCTCTGTAGTACTGATATTCCTGCAATTAAAAAGGATATGGCAAGAACACACACTATTAATCCAGTAGTCATGTCTCAGCCATGTGCTGTACTCCATGTTCTCTTCAAGTGAAGGCAGTCCAATGGGGTCACTTCTACAACTTCCCCCTGTCCAGGACACTTAATTATTTACCACTGGATGAGGCACGCATGGAGACAGAGCATTTTTCAGTCTGCCTATAGTCAGCAAAAATGGCTCCAAATGTCTCACATATTTTAATGATGGCCAGGGCTTCTTCTGTACTATAGATTCAGTAGCAGATGTTATAGGCATACTCTGTTCTATAACTGCTTTCAGATACTATAAAGACTTCACAGGATCTAAAAAGCATACTGTGCCCCTTGATCATTCAAGTTTGAAAATGACTGGGTTCAGCATCCTCCATTTAATTTTTAACTGCCTGCAACGATGAATTGATGGCAAAAAAGGCTGTTCTGTGCTTCTTTGTAAAGGCACAGTAATTGGTTCTGCAGAAAATACTGACTAAACCTTCCTTTACTAAAATGTCCAAGGACCAGATGACCATCCTAATTTTCCCCTTCAACACACAGTTTGAGAAGAATACCAAGGTCACTGAGTGCATGAACAAGATGGTAAATCCTATGAGAATACTCGGTATGTGTACTCTGTGCTGGGATATCTGTCCTTCTTCCAGTTACGGAACCATAAAGGTAACATGGCTGTTTCCCTCTTATAGGTTCATAGATACTTAGGTTCATAGGTAAGTACTAGGCTAGCTGCCTTGTGGGCCATTTTAAGCCTAGCCAGTTTCCCTTTCTTTTGCTGAAAATAACATATCCCATGTGGTTATAGACTAGCCTTACCCATCCCATGGTCAATAATTATATATTATGCCTAATGAGAATAACTGGGATCATACCTTAGATAATCTTGAGGGAACCCATGTATGGAGTAAAGCATTTAGGAGCTGCATCTTTCCATTAATAGTACATGAGGCACCTCACAAATGTACATCTGACAAATGCAGTTCATCAGGAATCCATCAGCTATAAAGGCAGAGAAGGAGAGATGAGATAAAGTCTGCATCAGTACTGATGACTAATTAATGTAATAGTAATGGTTAATTAATGTAATACTAATTACTAGCATAATAGTAATGACAGTGACTGGTTTGGAAGGGCAGTCTACTGCCTTTGTCTCCTGTTTGCAGCCTGCCTTGCCTTTTCTTTCATCTTCCATATGTTCTGTCCTCTCTCACTCAATCCTTCTGTTATACCACAGTACTCAAGGAGTTGTATCCTGACTGAGGTGTTTACCTTGCTATAACTGAATGAATACCAGACAAGTTAAAGGTTTTTGAGATGCAGTTAAGTTATTGCTGCCTGCATTACTCTATTAGTATCTGAAAAAAATGATCCTAGTAATACTTTATTCTTCAAATTCTCTAAATATACTATTTTTTAAGCAGCAGGCATCATCAATATTTATGAACTCTACAGAACAAATTTCTTGTTTTAGGCTTTTCCTTATAACTTAACATTAAGGAATAAAATTAAATAGTCAAAATAAACAAGTATGAGCACAGAGCCCAACAAATCCTTAATATCAGCAAATGGGCAACTAAAATAAATATGCCAAAATGTATAAGTGGATCACAAGGACAGTGAAGTGAGTAGAAACTCTCCCTAACCTATAAGGTTGTCATAAACAAATAAGTAAATCCTGGTTCAAAAGGGATAAGATTCAGATAACAAGAAAAAGAAAGAATAAAAGAGCATACGCAAAAGTACTGATCTTGCCGTTCACAGATTTTAATCACCCAGTAATCAGTCAATAAGACACCAATATATGCATTTCAGGCCATGTGGCCATATTTATAATAATAATAGTAATAATAATAATAATAATATACCCATTTGTTAACCATATGGTCCCACTGGACAAAGTCCTTTTTCAGTGGTGACCTGGGAGCAATGTCTGTTTAAGCAACTTACTCACAGACACAAAACAGGCAAATGAGGGCTGTGAGAATCATACCCTGTACCATAGCAGCTACAGTTTGCAGCCTTAATCCATTATGCCAACTGCCAGAATTGCAAATTTGCACTGCTAATTTGTAAAGTATTAAGTAATAAGTAATTAAATCAGTAATACAAACATATAACAAACAAACATACCTGGGAATGCAGAAATGCCATGTCATGATCGTAGCCAGACCTTCACTATTTATGCTATATGTGCAATGAGCCTCAATGCTTATTACATATACATAATGACAAGCCAGTGTGCATGACAAACAACTCCTCCTCATGGCCTGAGCACAGACCTGCCTCAAGATCATGTTTGATCACCTTGTGGCCAGATTAAAGAGCAGGTACCTGAGGTAAACATTGAATGTGCATGAGAACCTCTGGTAATTGTTGCGGGTATGCATGCACAAATGCGAAAATGACATTGACAATACTGATGTAATGTGCAGCAATATATATGCAGAGAAATGTTCCATGAAAGGGAAAATGTCATGGACAATTATGGGTGGAGTTCTCTATAGCAACAGGAACCACAGAGATAGACAGAAGAGTGCAAAGGGAGTTGACCAAAAAAAGCAGTGCGGCAAAACACAATGGAGAAGGTGGTGTGACAATACATGAATGTAGTAATAATGTGAGCTTTAGACAGGAGAGAAGGGATACTGTAAAGTTTTATGATGTACTGACCTGCATTAGTCCTGGCAACATCAGACCGTAAGAAGTGGATGTGTACTTTAATATTTATGCCATTTTATAAAGGAAATATGATGCCCTCAGTTCAGTCCATATGCCAATACTATCAGTTCGGTCCATATATCAATATATCCTTCTTTACCAAGGGTAGCCACTGAAGCAATCAGTTTATAGGGGGTCATTAAACACAAATATTGTGTAATGTAGCACATGTGTCTGTTATTCTAAAAGTGTATTAGTTCTGGTTTAAGCACTTGGGTTTCAGGCCAGTTATTTTACGTTAAGAAGGATTGCGGTCTGCACTCTTGTGGGAGGAGAGGCTGGACTCTGCCCTTCTGAGCAGGGAATTTCTGGTTAAAGGCTTATAGTGCCTACATATTCTAACTGTTTCTTACTGAAATTGGTACACCTTGTTTGCTGTAGCATAGACTAGATCCAGGCCTGCTGAATCTAGCTTTGTTTGTATGCTTGTTGTTTGTCTATTTCCCTGAAACGCTAATTCCACCTAAAACGTGGCCTTTTAGCACTTCTGTGGATCCCTAGTGATATCTGCATTGCTTACTGTACTTATTTCCTTGTTTCACTTGAAAGAAAGTTACTGTTTGTCGTTTTTGCATTTCAGTTACCTGTAACACATTGCATTTAAGTTACCTGGCACTTGCTCACTAAAGCAATTATATAAGTCAGCTCTAGAAAATTAAAAGCACTACACCCTCACAAACTCCCCTTGAGTACCTTGTTCCCCATTGGCCCTTTTTTTCAATTATAAAGGAATTCTCAATACTATTCTAGCATGTCCAAAGGTCAGTTGTCAATCTCCTCTCCGGTCCAGCTGGTGAATCTGGGAATCTTGAGGCAATGTTACAACTGCCTCATGTACACAGACCACGCTCTCCTCCTCCCAACAAATTCCAACACATGTGAGAGATGCAACCATATAGCCTAGACTCATCCAGGCAATAGAAATGGTGTTTCAGCAGGCCTAACACTCAATCATCATCAGCCCCCTTTTTTCACATTTTCTACTTGCGGTTGGGATGTTGTGATAACTGTCACTATCTCTCTTAGTTCAATACCACACTCCTGCCTTCTTCAACACTCATACAACCAATAATAAATGAAGCTGGCAGGCTGGCAATGAACACACTGAAAAAACAACAGATACAATGCCACAGAATCAAATCAGGAGGATTCCACAGTTGAGAACATAAAACTTTCTTAACTTATTTACTTTTTAATATAAACATAAGCAGAAAACAATAAAATATACATCTATCCATCTATTTAAACCCAGATGGTAATGTGGTTTTATTGTTAGGTCTGAAGAAGCAGTGCTTACCGTTTGTATCTTTTATTGTTTTATGCTTATGTTTATATAAAAAAGCCAATAAGTTAACAATTTTTATTTTCTCAGCTGTGGAGTTCACCTGATTTGATTCGCTAGCATTCTTCAGCTCTCAAGCATGTCTGTCATAGAGCTTCTCTCATAAAATCCATTCACTTCTTTGCAAGATGCCTTCATTTCCTCTTACCTTCTTTCTGTCTCTCCCAAATTTTCTTCACCAGAATGTCTTTTGCTTTTCTGTCCATGTGCCCAAACCACTGCAATCAGTTCTCTTTGATCTTTTCTGCAATTGCAGCTACTTTGGCTTCTGCTATTATGGCCTCATTTCTTCATCTGTCCCACAGTGTGCATTTTACAACCTATCTCAAGCACTTCATTTCCATCACCTCTAGCTTCCTCATCTGCTTTGCATTTATTGCCCAGATTTCTGTACCATACAGTAGTACTGATTGCACCACTGCTTTGTGCACCTTACCTTTCAGCTTCTCTGGCATTCCTCTGTCATAAACTACTCCTGACACTCTATGCAAGTATTCATTCACCCCTTCTCCTCAACCATCCATCCCAGATACTTGAAGCTGTTAACCCATTCCACTATCTTCCCTTCTATCTCAAATTCTAAACTTCTTCTGATTTCCCTAATTTGCTGGAATTTCTACTGTCTTATCTGTACTCAGTTTCATCCCATGTGCCTACAGTTTTGCGTTCCATTTCCCTATCCTTTACAGAAGTTCTTACTCAATCTGCATACAGCAACTTTGTTGATCTGTTCCCTCTGAACTCTTTTTAATGCAGACTCTCACCAGTATGAATAGCAGTGGGCTCAGAGATGAACCCTGATGCACACTCACTCCCACTGGGAGCCCTTCTGTGAAACCGAATACTGTTTGTACTTGACTCATTGGTCCTTGTACATCCATCCATCCTCAACTCCTTCTTCCCATTTTACACATGGGGTCGGGGTGTCACTTCAACAGTGACAATCATCTCGAGCCAAGGTTTACACTGCCAGGTGATTAGCCCTGCCACAGTAGTTCATCCATACCACTCACTCGCACACACCCTCAAACCCTCGTCCAATTTACAGTATTCAATCCACCTACTGCATGTCTTTTGAATGTGGGAGGAAACCAGAGAACTCAGAGGAAACCCATGCACCACAGGGAGGATATGCAGTCTCCGCACAGAAGGCACCTAACCAAGAATCGAATTGGCGAACCTCTTGCTGTGAGGTGACAATGCTAACAGCTGCATCACCATCCCCTAAATTCTCATTGGATCCTTGTATATAGGCTGCAATAATTCTACTAATATTTCTGGGGCTTCAAACCACTGCAGGACTGCACAAATTAGTTTTCTTGGAACCTTGTCATATGCTTTCTCCTACTCAAGAAATGCCCAATAGGACTCTTTCCTCATCTCTAGCTTCTTCTTAACTACTTGTCTCTCTGCAAACATTGGGTCAGTTGTGCTGCATCCTGATCTGAATACAAGCTGATCATCTTCCATCTTACTTTCTACTACTCCGCATATCCTTTTATCAATTACCCCATGGGAGACTCAGGATGGCTTAATGGTTAAGGTGTTTACCTCACAGACACAAGGTACTGGGTTTTATGTTCACCTTTGAAGAAATGGCCTAGGCTTAAAATTGCCCACTGAGACAACTAGCTTAGTACATGCCTATGAACCCTCTTCAGAACTTTCATGCAATGTGATGGAGGTTTGGTATCTGTGTACTACCCATAGTAGTGAATGCCCCCTATGTTTTTGTACACTGGCATGAGTATGCTTATTTTCCAGTTATCTGGGATATGCCTTTCTCTCCACACTGTTATGAGTACTCTCATTAGCCATTTCTCCCCTATCTCACCCAGCATTATCATATCTGTTGTGACCTCATCTGAGCCTGCTTTCCCTGATTAATTTTCCTTAGTGCTGTTCTTACTTCTTAAATGGTGGGCTCCTTCTTTTCTTTCAACATAGGTTGTGTCCGGGGCAGAACAATGTCTATGTCGTTTTCTTCATTCAGAAGCTGCTGGAAGTATTCCTTCCATCTTCCGTTGATGTCATGTGGACTGGTGAACAGGTTGTTGCTGGCATTCATTATGAAGAAGGTCTGACAATCTTCTTTGTCTTTAATGACTAGCGCTTTCTTCCACTTTTATTTTCCGTGAACTTCTTCAGAAAAAGACAACAAGCCCCCTCATGCCTGTGTCTTTTATAAAGTACATACAGGATATGATGTCATAAATTAATTCTTTCAATAAATAGTGCAACAGTTTTTTTAAAAATGTTGATTAACATAAAATGTCATAAACAATATTATTTTACTTCCACACATAATTTCTTCTTTTGTACATAACCGTCTTTTGGTTGCATTCCCATCATAAAACCAAAACGATATTATACATGTTTTTTTAGTAAGCTTTAAGTGGAGACATCCCTCACACTTATAAAGCAAACCAATAAATTGTCCTACTATCATTGACCAGTCAATTTTTAATAAAATTTAAAACAATGCTATTGAATATATAAACTACTAAAGTGTTTGTCCACAAAAGTTCCTGCGGAACATATTTGTGTGCAATGAAGAATCCATCGCTATTTGAACACCACGGAAATGTTCAACTATCGCAAATCAATGAACCTAATGTTCACATACACTAACTAAAACCATTCCTACATACACACTCACACACACACACATACACACACACACACACACACACACACACACACACACACACACACACACACACACACACACACACACACACACACACACACACACACACACATACACACACACACACACACATATACACACACACACACACACACACACACACACACACACACACACACACACACACACACACACACACACACACACACACACACACACACACACACACACGTACACACACATATTACATGTGTGCACACACGCGCAAGTGCACACACTCACTCTCTCAACCTCACACTCTCACACACACAATTTGTACCACACGCACACATACACACACACACACACACACACACGCACACACGCACACCCACACACACATATGCTCGCATACACACACACACACACACACACACACACACACACACACACACACACACACACACATGCACATGTAGTTGTCCACCACTACTAGGAAACCACACTCTCACTCTACACACAACTCTCCCACCCTATGGTACTGATGAATGTGTGCCCACCTCCCTACTCCATGTGCCCACACAAGCATACTCCATGGCTAGTAGGAACATGAATGACTAATTTACTCTTCTATTCTGTACCACCAAGATGTTATCACTACTAGTGCTAAAGGTACTTGTGTCCAAATATGATATACACCCATAATTAAGCTATTGTCTCGTTCCACTCTATCCAAAAAAGCCAATAAATAGTTCAATGCCAATCTGTATATAAACTACAAATATCGACCATGTGACACTACTTGTGTGTTGTACCTAACTTTAGTTGTAAACATGTTGGCACATGATTGCTGTTACACAGATGTATGATTAGTGTATGTGTGTGTGTATGTCCCTATACTATTACTAAAAAACTAACCTAAAACCTATCTTGTAAAAAACTATCTGCATAACAGAAAACATTTCATATTAATTGTCTCATTTAAACCTGGTGGATAATCTGCTCCCAAAATCTATTGCCATAATGTCTCTTTTTGCTCTAATCTATTGTTGAGGTCACCCATAAATAAACCTTTTTCAACTTGGTCCAGTACAAAAAATTCAAACTTCTTAAATTCCTCACAAACTAGGGCATGTCTTGCTAGTGAATTGTTCTTATCCTTATTTTTGATGGCTAATGTGTGTTCATAAATTCTACGTTTCAAAACCCTAATGGTTTTGCCTACGTAGAAACTGTCACATGACGTACATGAGGCTAAATAAACTACGTAATCACTATGACAGTTAAAATAACTGCGTGCCCAAAAAGTTCTTCTCGTATGTTTTAAAGTGACAAATGAGGTGTTACTAATGAACCTACATTGCCTACAATCTTTGCAAGAAAAACTTCCTCTCTTAGAACTGATGCCCCTAGCTTGTTTTCCTGCCTTCAAATCTGTGGCTTCCAAAATTTGTTTGATGTTAGTAACTGTCTTGTACGTGAACCTTGGTCTAATCCCTAATACATCTGTTAGATCTCTGTTTCCTAAAATGATATTCCAGTTTCTTTCAGTGATATTCTTAATACATCAGATTTCATTGGTGATAGGTAGTGGAAATGCTGTACAGAAATCGCTTAGATTTTTACTAAGATCATTGGTGTCCTCTATAATCGTAGGAGGACCAATTACCAAATCTGTAGAAGACAAAATAGGCTTAGCTACATTGTCCCTTAGTTTCATAACTTCATACTCCAACTTCTTCAACTTATTATTTTTGTAACCCCTATCCAAAAATAACTTCCTCAATGTTACAAGTTCTTCTTTGTAAACACTATCATCTGATGTCAGCCTACTCAACCTAATCATCTGGCCCTTGATAACACTCTTTTTCATATGTTGCGGATGGAGGCTGTCCTTGTGCAAGTATTGGTGAGCGAAGCAAGATTTCCTATAAATCTTGCTTTGAATTTGACCATCTGTAGGATTTATCCTTAAGTTTAAATCCAAGTAGTTAATTTCTTTACCATATCCACTGTGTTTAAAAAACAAAAAATCCGTAGTGTTATTCAAATCATTGGTCATATCCAAAAACTCACTCTTTTCACCAGCCCAAAGGAAAAACAAATCATCTATATATCTTAGATATAATTTGACCTTGTTGAAGCTAGGATGGCTTTTCAAGTAGTTTTGCTCCCAGTTTGCCATTACTATATTTGTGAAAGCTGGTGCCACTCTAGCCCCCATTGCTACACCTGATGTTTGTTTATAAAAGGTTCTATTAAAAGAAAAAAAGTTATTATCAAGTACTATTTCCATCAAGGAACATAATGTATTGACTTTAACAGCCTGAATATTTGTTTTCTGTGTCAAATAGTCTCTCATAAATTCTATACCTTCTTCTTGATTGATTGAAGTATAGAGACTTCGTACATCCAAAGTGGCAAAATTAACTTCTTCCCATACCATATTTAACTTACCCATTATTTCTAACAGGTGCCAAAAATCTCTCAAGAAAAATTCAGCCCTTTGAGCTATAGGATTTAAAATACTATCTAACCAGATAGAAATGTTTTCAGTCTTATAATGCCTAACTGATACAATAGGTCTGAAAGTTATTTCTTCAGAATTTGTTTGTAACTTAGGTATACCAAAGAACTTAGCCATTTTTGGATGATCAATAAGTAAGTAATCATAATCAATTTTCTCTATTTCTTCTTGACAAAACATGTCGAACAATAAGGTATCTATTCTTCTGAAACTAATCTTTATCAGTTCAGAAGTAACCTTTCGATAGTTGTTCATGTCACTCAACATTTCTAGTATGGCAGAATCATAGTCACATGTGTTCATGACTATGATTTTGCCACCTTTGTCTGCCTTCATTACCCTAACTTCTGGGGTGTGTGCAAATTGTGTTAGTGCCTTACTCTCAGCTTCAGTCAAATTATTTTCTGTGTTAATTTTCATTCTTTTGAATTCAGTTTCACAGATTTGTTGAAAAACATGTAATGTATTAACCAACGGGGGGTTGCAAGTACTAGGTCTACTAGGTAATTTTCTTACTTGTTTGTTTCCTTGATTGATATCCTTTAGAATATATTTCAGGTTTAACTTACGCAAAAATAACCTAAAATCTACAAGTAATCTGCCCAGTTCTACTTTGTTAGAGGGAATAAAAGTGAAACCTTTGGTTAAAACGTTGTTCACTTCTTCAGACAATTTTACATCACTAAAATTAATAACATTCAATGTGTATTCATTGTCCAAATTTTGTGGTGTCACCACCACTTTTTGTTTTTCTGTTTCCCTCCTTTTTTCTGTGTAGAATTGAACCACCTGGTAGTCCTTTTCCATTGTGGTTTCTGTTGGTGAAAAGGAGCATTTTCGTGCTCATTTCTCTGATTCACTACTTCTGCATAACTGGAATTTATTACAGTCACCCCAACATTGTCGGTCTTCTTTGCAGGAACAGTTCCATTGTTTTTCTCTACGTTGGATTGTACATTAGATACTGAAGCTGAATGTGAGCTTGATTCTCCTCTAATTTCATGCTGCTCCGCACAGAATACTGGTGTTAATTCTTC